>NW_027457084.1:133569-185322 GCF_040206685.1 Ascaphus truei | reverse complement strand
AATGTCGGATCTCCCTGCGGTATCTCCTTTAAGAGCTTGAGTGAATCCCGCAGTGTGAGAAACTTTGCATCACGTTCAGCAGATCTATAGTGCGAACGGTAGGTGACGTTTATACTGGCAAATTTTACCAATTATTCGCAACAACGCAACTGAACAAATAGTCTTCACACTGACACTTTGCGGATTTGTGCGTTTCTTAAACAAGATCGCACTAAGTTTCCCAAAGCGCCCTGTGGCAGGATCAGACTTCTCCGACGCCCCTGTTTACAAACCGTTCTTTACAATTACCTGCGCGCAGAAGTCAGAGGGGTTTAATGATTAAGATTGGTACAGTGAGGGGCTGATTTTTATAAGGACTTCGCATTTATTAAGCACTGAGACCCCGTTACTGTGACTGTGTTTTAGAAAGATTCAAGCAATATTTATGGTATTAAAAGGGTGGGGGGGGGGGGAAGAGGGTGTTATTTTGTGTTTTTGTTTTCTTTAAAAGAAAGTGGAATTTCTGAAATAAAGTCGCTGTCCTGTGTGTGGGGAGGAAGTAGGTGTCTGATTTGTAGGGGGACCAAAAACATCACCAAGATTTAACATGTCGCTGCCATGGGAGTGCATCTCCCCCCTCCCTCCCTCATCTCTAATCCTCTCTCTCTCTCTCTCTCTCTCTCTCTCTCTCCTCTTCTCTTCCTCCCCAGGGGTTACTATGAGCAGCACGGCTGCAGGTTCACGTCCGTCATACCCACCAACGTCTTTGGTCCACATGACAACTTCAACATTGAGGATGGGCACGTCCTGCCGGGGCTCATCCACAAGGTCTACCTGGCTAAAAGTGAGTGTTTACTACAGTTAGGCACTCTCCCCCGTATGGGGGGGACACACGCGAGAGGATGTTCTAAGGCATAAAAGTAACATTTATGGGGGTGCGAACCACCAGGTCTGTGGCCACTTTGCAGCAACATGAAGGAAGAAGTTACAAGAGAGAAGGCTCCGGATGTGGAGACTTAAATCACCAATACAGGTTTCATTTGTTTTAAGCTGGGGGTCTTCGGAGCTGCACTGTGTTTATTTGAGCCCCCTGCTTAGAGATCCTTCCTCCTTAGGGGCCAGCCAGGAAACCTTTGCGCCTAACGTAATAGCGGCATTTAAATGGCCCACATCACGTGGGCCAATAGGAAGCGGTGACATCATCTGGCGCGGCTTCCTATTGGCCCACGTGACCTCGACATTTAAACTCCACAGAGATACCGACACCACCTCCTACAGAGGTAAGTATCTCAGGAAGCAGGGGGTCCCCGGAGCTGAAATTAACGGGGTTCAGCTGCTTCTGTCCCGTAATTTTGTTTTACATTTTATTAAATGAAACCTGTATTGCTGTGTTTTTTTTTTTTTTTTAATGTCGTTTATATAGTCCTATTAATGTTCACATAGAATTGTTCAGGCACAATGCGTTTACACCAGTAGCAGAAGCCCCTCTCCGATGCATTAGTGCTTCTCTGGTTACTGCAGGGTATATTTGAGGTCCGTTTCCTGGGAGTGGTCCAGACCGCACAATTACATAAATACACAGTACTACGGTGGGACTGGGTTATGAGCCGGCCAAGATGGCGTCTGTCACGATGCGCTTACAGTTTAATCTTGTCGTGCATGAGACACACGTAGATGAAATCTGAATTCCACAAGTCCCACCCCATCGGCAGCGGACAAGCCGGAGAGCCATTTAGTAAAAAAAAAACCTACGATGGGACATGAACGCCTCAAGGGTGAAGTGATGATAGAAAAGTGTGTCCGTGTCCGTCCGGGTTGGGGACTTTGAGGCGCTAGTGTACATTTCTGTGTGAGCCTTTACATTTCCATGAGCCATACATTTGCTTTTTGGCTTTGCATTGCTTTAATAAATCTGTCCAGTGCTGATTGGATGTCACAGAGCCTCATGGCCGCCATACCGCTCTTGCGAACATCTACCGGAGATGGCGACCGCCGTTATCAGACAGCCACAGAGACAATTGCACTAGATGAGGGACACTCCTGATGCCATGGGTGGGGGGTCGTGCTCTCTCCACACGCGAGTTTATATTCGGGTGCCGTGGACGTGTAATCCCAGCAAGGGTTACACTTCGTCAGCCTTCCCTGAAGTGCTTTTATTTGTTTGTTTTCAGAAAACTCCACCCCTCTCTCCATCTGGGGCACAGGGAAACCCCGCAGACAGTTCATATATTCTCTGGTAAGTCGCCCTCGCAGCCGGGGTTATTATTTTGTGTGTGGTGGGTTTTGGGGAAGCTGGTGAGTAGGTTGGGGGGGGGGGGTTTGGGGAGGTGTGTGTGCGCTGAGGAGAGGGCTTTTTGTGTGGGAGAGAATGGTCCTGTATGTGTGTGGTAAAGGGGAAGGTAAGTGAGATGTGAGTATATGGAGTATGCGAGCATTGAGTGCCCCAAAATAATACTGGTCTAAAAGCTCCCAATCATTTAGCCCATATCAGTCCCTTTTTTTTTCCCCCTAGCTTCAAGACCACCTTGTGTGCAGTGTCCTTGGATGGTTGTTGCTGCTTCTGTGTAGGGAGTAGACCTTCAGATTATTTTGTATGGGGCAGGAAAAAAACATATCTACTCCCAATGTAGAGCTGTCTACTCCGTGCCGCATCCAATTCTGCTACAAGATTCGCAGCTACTCGCTGGCGCGATGATCACCAGCGTGCTGAATGCGTCACACGTTTCTGCAGCAGCACTGCATTCCCGCTCTCGCCCAACGCGTTTCAAGAGGTTAACTCTCCATCAGAGGTATAATCTCTTGAAACGCGTTGGATGAGAGTGGGCGGAACTCGCAGTAGAATGGAACGCCTGCAAAGTGTAGGCAGCCATGATCCCTTTGTGCATTTCAACATTGTTTGAGTAGAATTGTCTCATCATGCCAAATATAAATGAATCTGAAGATAATACTCTTTGGGTAATGAAAGAAGCTCAAAACAAACTCCAATTAGGCACTATAAGTGGGCAGCGTACGTACGGTCACTTGGTCCGGTCACTGCTGCATTGCTGTTGCCTCGGGAATACAGTCTCAATCCTCCGTGTTTCCTGTTACCTTCCATCCTGCAACGGTTTGTTTCCTTCTCCCCTAGGATCTGGCAAGGCTCTTTATCTGGGTCCTGAGGGAATACGAAGAGGTGGACCCCATCATCCTTTCTGGTGAGAGGTCTCTCTGGTCGGCAGAGTCTCATGGGGCAGGGTCTAGAGATGTTCAACACACTGCCTTTACCCAAAAGTGAACTGCATCAGGATTTAAAATTATTTTTTTTAATGAAAATTGGACATTTGCAAATAAAATTCATAAACCATTAATGCTAATGGTTTGAAATATCCCAATCCCCTAAATTAAATATCTCTCCAATAGGCAATTTTTCCTTTTAACGTGAATTTTTCCTAATTACCTCATAGGCATTTGATAACAAAATGAACACCTTGTTGGTTGTGTGGATAGACCTGTTGGCTTATACGGTGCATTATAGAAGCCGTAAGTTTCGTGTGGGCTGAATGCTTTCACGTTTATAGTCCGCATGTTGCCAAGACTGCAACTTTTTAGTATTGCTGACAATTTTAAAACCTCTGGTTATCCAAGCATATCGATGGGGAGTTCATGTTCATGGACTTCGGTGCAGAGCTGAAAATCTTGGTAATGAAATGTGAGTCCCGGTCTCTTTCTGATCATCCCATGATCTCTGTCCTCTTTCAGTCGGAGAGGAAGATGAAGTCTCCATTAAGGAAGCGGCTGAGAGCATCGTAACAGCTATGGACTTCAAAGGAGAAGTCATTGTATCCTCTTGATGTTGATGCCGAGCTCAAAGGGTTCAATTGGCTCCGGGGAGAAGTAGACTTGCGTTGGGTTGTGACAAATATTTCAAGGGATTAACTAGAGTTTCTTACAGGTTCTATCATTCTGTTATTGTAGAATAATAGGAACACGGGAATAAGGGATGGTTTTCTCGAAGCAGCTCTCTAATTTAGGTCTGTCTAAATCCTCTTTGCCATTATCGATCCGGGGAATCTCACGGAGCTCAACTGCGGTGCTGCCTGGAAACTTGTTTAACAAAAATATGGCCGATGGGTACCTAGCTGTTGGTGACCACGGCAGCCATATATTCTTATAGTAAGTGGGAAGAACAAAACAATGTAAGTTCCCAGCAGACGGAGCACTGCACGATTCTCGTGGGACCCGCTCTGGGTCAATCGAGTAAACCAAACCAATAGGGTATTTGGGGGGGGGGGGATTGTTGCTTTTAGGTATTTAGTGACGTATGCACTTCTGTACATGGCATTTGGCAAAAAATATTAAAGTATTTGTAAATTATAGAAATTGATGGCAGATTAGAACCGTGTTGTCCACCTCGTCTGCTCCTTTCCCTCTCTGCTGTGAAAGCTTAGCCCCGGTGTGATCCATGTCTTGTTTATATATTTAGACGTTTATACCAAACATTTTTTAATTCCCTTACTGTATTGGCCTCTACCACCTCTGCTGGGAAGCTATTCCACAAATCCACTACCCCTTCCATGAAGTACGTCCTCACATTTTCCCCTGAGCCTCCCACCCCCTTTCTCCAGAGCACGACCTGTGTACTTCACTCCTGTACTTTGTGGAAACCCTTTTTTTATTTAAACGTTTGTATTATAACGTTTCCTGGACACACTGTGCATATCGAGGTCCTTCAGTGTTTCCAGTCATGCCGTAGCCCATGTGGCTCCCCTACTACGTGTTACAGCTGCTGTCTGCCCTTGTTCTCTCCCGTGTTGATTGCTGTAACCTATCTGCTGCTGTCCGAACCATCTCTTGCTCTTCTAGGTGCATCTCTTCTTCCGACCTTCTGGCTTCAGATTAATTTCCGTATCGACGACAGTAATTCTCCTTTCTTTGAAGGCTCTGCACTTCCGTGATCTTTCGTTACACCCCCAGTCGTCTCTTCTGCTCAATGCATGGGTGGTCTCATCTTTGCACCTTTTTTACCTCCACAGCCGTCTCCCGTCTTAAACCTCTCTCCCTAATCTCTGCCTACATCCCACCTTCACTTTCTGCATTCAAAGCCCTGCTCAAAATCCACCGCTTAAAAAAAAGCGTCTCAAACTATTCTGCGCCTCCACCGCTGGCTCTGCGTGCATTTGATCTGTGACTGCAATTTTAATAAATGCAAATCCTGTGTCTAAGTCTTCCAATGTACCACTTGGATTGTTAGCTCTTCGGGGCAGGGACCCTCTTTGCCTTATGTCAGGGATTCGCAACGTTTTTGGAGTGCGCCCACCTGCCTGGGAGCCCCCAGGGTTCGCGCCCCCACCCCCCTCGGTTAGAACCCGATGTCAAATGACGTCGCGGGCCATGTGACGTCACTTGACGACACGGCGCAGATGACCCAGCTGGCAGCAGGTAAGGGAGTTACAAAGGCCTCACGCATCCCCCGGCATTTAATTTAAATGCCTTGGGGAAGGATACGGGTCCTCTAACAGCCGCGCCCCCCTAGCAAATCTTGCGCCCCCCTCAGTTGGCACACCCCTGCCTTATGTTGTCCGTTGCTTGCTGCCTCCTAGTTGAGGATAATGGAGTGAATCTAGCAATAGGAGGAAACAATTCTTGGAATAGCTGCACTTTAGGGAAAGTAAAAAAAAAAACCCCTATGAACAAAGGAGGCCTGCGGTTTCAGATCAGGAGAAATGGGAAGAGCAGGCGAGTCCGCTGTCCTTATTATGCCATGAACGTTTTATTTTCTGTTGGCATAAAGAGTAGGTGGCATGATGGTGCCCATGTAGAATTGCAGACCAGACTCCACGCCACCTTGGGATTTTATTCCATGTCTTGTTTTCTAACTTCTTCTTCCAAAGCTGCCTGGCTCTGCATGTCTATGCTTAATGGAAAGCTAGAACTGGACTCCAAGCTCTTGGTGACAGCAGTTGGTTTGCGGTGGTTGTGCATGCGGTGGTTGTGCATGCAGCGGTGTTATTGGGCTGTGATATCACACTTAGTCTTCTATATTGTTAGTGTGGTGCTCAATTGTATTGTGTAGCAACCGCTCCCAAGTTTACAGTGGGGCATTATAGCAGTCATATTCTTCCTGAGAAAAGTCTATATTCTCTTTTAAGCAGCGATACATTTTTAACACCCGAATCCTTCATTGGTGTTAGGTGTGTCAAATCTCGTACTAGATGGTCATGGAATAACAATACTACTTTATTTTTTTTTATTTTACAAACCTGGGGTACACCTACTTATTTTGACTGAAATCAGCGGCACTTTCTTTTAAAAGGGCAATTAAATTACTTTACAAGTTTTCTCTCTCTCTCTCCCTGTTTTATTTTTATATAGCCTACAGCTTTCTAACATTAGGTCCCAATGTCTTTGCCCCCAATGTTTAGAATGTATTAAACTCTGACACAATACTACAGAGTCACTGCTGCCTTTTTGAGGTTAACACCTCCAGCAGATCTGGCATCATTGAAGGGGTTACGTTGTTTTGTGTGTGTGCTCCAGCCTTGGCGTGTTGTCTTCTGTGGAAGAAGCTTGTTTTCTCTTAACGGCTTCAGTTCGACAGCACGAAATCTGACGGACAGTTCAAGAAGACGGCTAGTAACGGCAAGCTGAGGAAGCGTCTGCCAGGCTTCCAGTTCACGCCTTTCAATCAAGGTAATGTGCTACAGGCGGCCCTCCTATCCCCTGTGCTGACGGAGGACACTGCAGCGCGTTGCATTGGTGCAGTCCTTTCAAACACGCAGCGTCACGTTCCCATTAACCCTTGCAGTGCCGCCATTTTTCCGGATCGCGCCCAGTTGATCGCGTGAGTGATGATCATGTGGTGGCAAGGCAGACTCATGACGTGGGGGGGGGGGAGGGGCAGTGAACACGATCTCCACCTACAAAACTAGCATATTTTTTTATAGCATGATGTACACTGTCAGCACTCAAAGGGTTAAATAAATAAATCTCGTTCATAAGAGGCCAGGGCTATGACCGCAGCCTGACCACCAAGTACCAGGCTTCATTGTCGCCTTTTGGTGGGGTATTGTGCACCAAAACCGCCATGGCATCCTATGGAAACTTTGTGATGAGCACTAAAAAGGGATATATTGTTATCTGTGGGGAAATGACCGCGCCGGCTTCAGCTGAAGTTCATGTTATTGAACTGTGTGATTTTTAAATCCCTCATTTTTTGGGTGTGTTGATAAAATAAATGCTGAACTAAAGCCGAGCAGAACAGGTCTTCTCCATCCCTACCAATCATGACCATCTAAGGACAATGGCAACCAGTAGTAGTCTGGCAATAGCAAACGTCTGATCAGTCCCTGGGTAAACCTGAACCATTGGCCTTATCATATCATAGTACAATCTTGATGACTTAAAAAATTATTGTGATGTGCTTATGAATATTCATAATGAGAAACTATAAGCTCTTGACACCCCAGATGTTGTTCAGTACCCTGCATTTGTGTCCTGTGTAATGTCCAAACAGAAATAGTTTCAGTGCTTTTTATGTAAAGGGTCATTTCCCAAAACGGCAAAAGCCGTGGAAGAGTGTGACCCACAAACATGAGCTTTGTGTGGGTGCAATATCTTGGCAGTGACCCCACTACATTGTATGTTGTGCATTTTTGTAATGAGTAAGTGATGATGGAATCATAGGTTTGTCTTCTTTTTTTTTTCACCCAGCTGTCCAGGAAACCTGCATCTGGTTTAATGCCAACTATGACAAAGCCAGGAAATGAGGAGCCGGCGACACGCGTGAAATCTCTGGGACTCTGCTGAGGGATAGCGGCGATCTTTAGGCTTTGAGGTGTGGTGGCGTTAGCGAGATAAACCCTCTGCTTCTATGAATGCCGGATCAGCGGCACTGGATGAGCCACCGTCCTTTCTGCAAATACTGTAATTGAACTGTGACGAGTGGGGGGGGGTTTCTAAATCAAGATATAAAGCACTTGGCAGCTGCTACATGTACTGTATTTTGTCATAATAAAGCAATCACCTTGTGACAATATGTTGGTGCTGTACTGGTTAAGTCATTGGTCTTGAATAAATCAGCAGTTTTGGGATAGGTACTGTACACATAACAGAAGGTTTTTTAGTGCACACAAACCACATCTGCACCTTTAATCCAGTATGGTACCCTAGGAAACTGGTATCTTCTAGCCCTCAATCTCATTTCATGGATTCATGTGAGCAATTTATCAGGTTTACATTTGTGCATTGGGAGTGGTAATAACTTCGTAAACATTTCTCAACTGCAGTATGTATACAATTGGTTTATATGTGATCGACAAATTACCAAAAAATCTACTCGCCACCTAGTACCACACGTGTGCTGCATGGGCCAAAAGGAGCTCGCCACGATGTTAAATCCACTCGCCCGGGGCGTGCAAATGTATAGGTTTGTCGAACACTGATAGTATATCACAATAAGGATATCATCGATTTTTGGCCACTAATTGCCATAGTCCTAAATCTATCCACCACAGATTTCTGGTATATAGAACGTTTTGCCACCTGCGAGTTTGGGATACCCCAGGAGGTGGATCTGGGAATCAAGTGAGATTCTCGGAACCAGCCAAGCGCATTGCACCGGGCAAACTCTGAAAGCGCTATTACGACTCACCGCCAGGACTCCTGCTGCAGCATCATCCGGGCATGAAGGTGGTTAATGTATACCTGCAATCACACTGGGTCCCTAGTAGAGAGAGGGGTCCCTAGTATAAAGAGAGGTACCCAGGTACATGCCCAGATTCCCTGCACCTAAGATAGGGGTCCAGCCAAGTAATAAAACAGTGGTTCATGTGTGTAAAAAAAAAAAAACAATTTCTTCCCCCTCCTAATGTGTGCCAAGTATGAGGCTAGTGAATGTAGGTAACATATACACTCACTCCATCCCTGACATCAGAACAGGGACTCATATTGTACCACACATAAGACAGGACACAGTATATTTTATTAAAGGGTTATGTTTAATAGGTATATGTACTGGTAACCTGCAAATGAACTGTGGGATTTCCAAGTCATGGATTCCAAGAGACCAGGTGGCTACCAAGCTTGGTGCGTCTGTGTCTGTGCGAAGTCCTGACTTGAAAGCCTCAGGGATGCCAAGGTGTTAGGAAGAACTGCAGTACCCCTCCTGTTCTGAGTACCCACATCCTGGGCTAACACAGGACTATCCGGACACCATTTGCCAGAACCCAGACTCTGGAGCCTGGGCAGCGGGTGGGCACAGTATGCAGAGTCAGAGGTGCCAGGTAGGCGCATGCCCTTTACAGACTAAGAAAAGGTGCCCTCATGGCTTTACAAACCCAGCAAATCGGTGATTGGCTGGCAGGGAAATTCCCACGCTCTGATAGGCTGTAGAGGTTGGTGAATGAGAGCCTGAAACCCTTAAGAGGGATTGCAACCAGGAGCAGAGATTCCAAGCGCCAAACCAACAGCGGCAAATTCAAATACGCTCTGTACTGAATAGACACGAACCGGCTTCAAGGATTTTAAACTCAGAAAAGTTTCTAAGTCCCGCTTTTGAGAATGTAGCGGCTGGGATTGCAGGCCGGAATCAGTTCCAGGACTTTTGAGAGTACCTACCGGTCAAGGAAAAGGTCTCCTACAGAGGTCATTTTTGTGAATTTTGTTTTAAGGATAGATGTATTTGTTAGCCCCGTTCCCAGTAAGTATGTTAACCCTGTAAATTGTGTTACATTGTGTGTATGTATTTTCCTTAAATTACAATTTATTTTACCACCTTGCTTCGCTCAATGATCCCGGGATAAAAAGGTGTTAATAAACCAGGTCTCCTGTGACAATGAGACTTGCTGGAACAGCACCAACTTCATCTAACTGACCCTGCCTGGAGACAAAGAGGTTTTTGCTACATGATTCTCTGGCTAGCCAAAATTATGCTACAATAGAAACCGGATCACCCACCCCCTACATACTAAGCCATGGAAGGAAGATACATTTATTTATTTATAAAGTATTTTACCAGGAAGTAATACATTGAGAGTTACCTCTCGTTTTCAAGTATGTCCTGGGCACAGAGTAAAACAAAGAATACATGGTTACAAGTACAGTTACATAAATGAACATAGTATAACATATATTCAAGACATTGCATGCACAGTTAAAGAAAATATATATTATGAGCGTATGAAACACTTACAGACCAGGTTAAAATGTGAGACAGCCTTAGATTTGAAAGAACTTAAACTGGTGGTGGATGTGAGAGTCTTTGGTAGGTTGTTCCAGTTTTGGGGTGTAGGGAAGGAGAAGGAGGAACATCCGGATACTTTGTTGAGCCTTGGGACCATGAATAGTCTTTTGAAGTCTGAACTCAGGTGATAAGTGCTGCAAGTGGTAGGGGTGAGGAGCTTGTTCAGATAGATGGGTAGCTTGCCCATGAAGAATTTAAAGGCAAGACAGGAAAGGTGAACTTTGCGCCTAGACTCTAGTGTTGACCAATCTAGTTCTTTGAGCATTTCGCAGTGATGTGTGTTGTAGTTGCATTGGAGAACAAAACGACAAATTGAATTGTAGAGGGTGTCAAGTTTGCTAAGGTGGGTTTGAGGAGCCGAGCCACATACTATGTCTCCATAGTCAATAATTAGCATTAGCATCTGCTGTGCGATACGCTTTCTGACAAGGAGACTTAGGGAGGATTTGTTCCTGTAAAGTACCCCTAGTTTGGCATAGGTCTTGGTTGTCAGGGTATCAATGTGCATCCCGAATGTTAAGTGGGAGTCAAACCATAAGCCCAGGTATTTAAAACTAGTGACAGGTGTTAGAGTGGTGTTAGCGTTGGTTCTAATCAGGAGCGCAGTCACTGGAAGCTTTACAAATTTAGTCTTGGTCCCAAATACCATTGTTACAGAGCCTTGCGGGACACCACAGGTGATATCCAGGGGGTTGGAGTTACTGTAGAGCCTGAGATGGACACATGTTGGGATCTTCCTGATAGGTAGGACTGAAACCAGTTTAAAGCATGTTTCCCTATTCCAGAGCTCTGGAGTTTATTAAGCAGGATAGCATGATCAACTGTGTCAAAAGCCTTTGCAAAATCTAGGAATACTGCACTAGTGAGTTGTCCCCGTTCCATTCCACACTGGATTTCATTGCAAACTTTTAGCAGGGTAGTTACGGTAGAGTGTTTGGGACGAAACCCAGATTGGAATTGGCTAGGGAAATTTGTCTTGGTATAGAAATCGCTTAATTGGGAGTGGACACATTTTTCCATGACTTTGGATAGAATTGGGAGAAGTGAGATTGGCCTGTAGTTTGAGACAGTGTTTTTGTCCCCACTTTTGAAGATTGGGACAACTCTGGCAGTTTTCCAGGTCTTAGGGATATGGCATGCAGACAGGATAGAGTTGACTATGGACGCAATTGGTTTGGCAATGGCTGGGGCACCAAGTCGTGGGAACCTAGATTGTAGTAAGTCGGGTCCACATTGGCTGCTTAGTTTTAGTTTGAGGAGCGCTTGTATAATCTCCTCTTCAGATACTGGGCCAAATTGAAAATTGTGGGCAGTGTTGGGAGGGGGTGGGACTGTAGGGGTACTACCAGGATGAGATTCCGGTTTGTGGTTTGGGCTGCGTTTCGCTAATAAGTTAGTGGCACACCCCACAAAGTAATCATTGAATGCATTTGCAATGTCAGTGGGGTTTGTCAGAGTAATATCCCCCTTAGTGATATTACTTGGTTGTTGATGGTTAAGAAGCTGGAATATATTGTTGATAACCTTCCAGAAGTTAGCTGGGTTTGATGTATTCTGGTGGAGATTGTCAGAGTAATATTGTGCTTTTGCATGTCTTGTTTGCCTTGTGCACATGTTCCGCAGGCATCTGTAGTGATTGAGAACCTTGGTAGTGCCAGTTACTTTGTAGCTTTTCCACAAGGCATCCCAGAACTGGTAGAGTGCTATAAGGTCAGGTGTAACCCATGGAAGGTGGGCCCCCCGTACCCTTATTTTGCGTAGTGGAGCATGGGTATCGCAGAGTTTTAAGAACTCGGATTGGAAATAGTCGAGTGCAGAATCAGGGTCGGGAATTAAATCAATTCTATGCCATGGGCAGTTGGTAAGGTCATCCAGAAACTGTTGTGGGTTAAAGTTTTTAAATGTTCTAGTGAGGAGAACTTTAGGGCTTCAATGGGGCGGTTTAATTTTTCTTACACAGTACACTATTGCATGGTCACTGAAAATATCAGGAAGGATGCCAGAGGATTGGATTCTGCTGGGGTTTGAGGAGAGAATCCAGTCTAGCAAGGAATAGTTATGCGATTTCAGGTTTATCCGTGTGGGATGGGAAATGAGTTGCGATAGGTTAAGTGACTTGAGTTGTATCTGGCTTTTGTGGTTTTTAAGGTCAAGCCAATTGAAGTTGAAATCCCCAAGAACTAGCAGCTCACTCTTCTCATTCAGAGAGGAAATGGAGCCAAGAAATTGGGTGATATCAGTCAGGGATTGTAGAGGGGCTTTAGGGGGGCGGTAGATGCCAGCAAGCAAGATGGGCTTAGAAAAGGGGAGGCAGATTTTGCCAACTAGAATTTCAAAAGAGGGTGGGCTTGGTGGGCAATTTAACAGTGTAAATTGTAATGTGTCTGCAATATAAAATAACACCCCTCCTCTCTTTGACCTATCTCTCCTAAAAATGGAGTATCCCTGAATGGCAATATTTGCATCAGGGGTTTTAGGGGATAGCCATGTTTCTGTAAGAACGATGGCTTTGGGTTTATGCATAAGGCACCATGCCCTTAGTTCGTCCAGTTTGGGCAGCAGGCTCCGGATGTTTATATGGGCGACAGATAGCCCTTTTTGGAATTTAAAGGTGGAATTCTCAGGGGCATGGGACAGATTTGAAATGGGAGGACCTGGGTTAGGTTCAATATCACCTGCTAAAGAGAGTAACAGTATGAGTAGAAATTTGGGTAGTTGTTTGCCATTTGAGTGAGCAGTGGTTGGTGTGCTGGTTTTTAGAGTTCTCCACCAACATTCAGTAGATAGTGCAAGGCTTCTGAGTAGTCCAGGGTGTATGGTGATGTTGGGTGTGGGCCAGGATGGAGGAGTTTGTAGTGGGTAGAGGGAGTAACATCTCCATGAGGCCAGGAGAAAGAAAAAAGTTCAAATACATAGCAGGTTCATGATGCCAGAGGTAGGCAGTGCTGCAAAGAGCTGTTGTGAGCAGACTGAGTGTGAGCAAACTAAACAGCAGGTGTGTGCCTGTTCCTTGTCAAATGTTTAGCTGTATTGCAATGCTAGAGTCAGTTCAGGGTTTCAGTGTATTGTGCAGTCAGTTTTGGGAGAGACTGCAGTAAATAAGTTGTAAAGGGGTGGGGGGTTGAAATAGGCAGGTTAGCAAGCTTGGGATCATAGTGTGATCTGAATAGCTTACCGTTTGTTGTCTTGAGTAAAAGAGTTTGCAGTAGATCCAGTCCCCAGTCACCTCTAGTCAAACTATAGTCTAACTGTATTTATCACTTAAAAAGCTCACTTTAAATGCCTCACTGACTAATGCCTAATGCAGTTCCTGCAAAGATGCAGGAAAGGTGTTGGTATTATACAGATAAAGCAGTCACATGACCCTCCCCCTCCCCAATAAATCAGCTTGTTCCAGTTGGTCAATTAACAGCACAGAGTTAAGAGGGGAAAAAAACAAAAAAAACACTTTTTTAATTCAAACATACTAACTTATATCAATTCTACAAGGCCAGAGTCAGTATTTTACACAGGGTTTCAACATCAGGAACATACATAAAGGCGCTAACCAGTTAAAGCCAGAGCAGGAACAGGCATGTGTAGAATGAGCTGTGAATGATTGAAGAGTCGCTGTTCTAACAAGTGTATACATTGCTGCTGTGAGAGTAGTTCAGGAAGAACTGTTGGTGTTTGTTTGCTCACATGTGAAGTACTGTTGACCTTTTTATTGTTTACTGATGGTGCCTATTAAAACAAAACCTACTTCAAGACAGGTATCCGCATCAGACTCCCTTTCCTTCAGACCCCAAACCCAAGTACATCTCATTTCATCCAAGGAACTCTCCTTTCCACACCCTATACTTGCCTGAGGGTGCTCACTGTTTGCTGCCCATTGCGATTTTATTTCCCCCATGTCAGTGGCCTTTAAAATCTAAATCATGGATATTGCTTTACTGCACCGCTCCACTTCGCTGTTTACTTTTTCTTCATTACCTAACACCCCCTGCAGTGTTTGTGACTGGACAAAAGGCATTTCAAAGCCCAGCTGAATTCAATCAGAACCCAAAAGGCAGGCAGCCGAAAGGTATCCAAAGGGTGTCAGCCGTTTGCTGCTCAGTTACTGGGTTGGGTAAAGTCTTCCAACAATAGATTGCAAACCTATCCTACCTCTTCTAACCCAATTTTACCTGTCTAAGGCTGTGCTTATAGTGCCGGTGACAGCGCAGCAAAACAAATGCATTGCCGCCGCCGCGTGCGTTTATAGTAAGCACGACGCAACGCTTTGGTCGCGATCTCTGGAAGTCATCTCTATTTGATGTTTTCCAGCTACTGTAGCGTCACCGTCACTATAAGCGTAGCCTAGCTGCTACATAGGTGTCACGGTGGACCAGTACTTAATTTAATATTTTTGGGATTCTCAATTGAACACAAGGAGGCAAAATAAATTGTCATTTATTTCCTTAATAGACAAACATGTCACAGCCTTAGAATACACTTAATATAACACTTACTGGGATGGGGAAACTAAATAAAATGTCCTTTGCAAGAAAGCACAAGAAATGCAATCTCTGATTTCAAGTCCGTTTGGCTAGATCGCAAGTTGCTGATCTAATAACTTTGCCAAATAAAGGAATTTCATAGAAGTTCGTTTGAATTTGTTCGGGAGTCACCAGGGCTAAAAGAATTCCAGAGTTTGGGGTGAATCCTTGGTTGCGATTTTATTAACTTGTGTCCTGGAACCTCTACCCGAACGGAATCCTCTGCAAAGCTTGGTTTCATCATGAATTACATCTGAATCACACCCGGGATAGCTCAGCAGCCATGGTTATAGGGTTCACAAGCCTATTCTTAACATGTATGCCCAATCCCCTCCGTGGGAACATTTAACTCACCAATCCCTGATTTGCCCAGAGTTTGCAAAACTGTCAAAAAAAAAAAAAAAAGGCTTTCCTGTTTGCAAAGCGCATGGGCTCACTCGACACCCATGCGGTTTAGCATACCTGAAATACACCCCTTAACTTTCAACCCTTATTCTGGGGTTTGGCTCCAAGGTGCGAATGGCCCATGCTGGGTGCAGGGATCTGGCACTCAGCAACATACCGGCCATTTTCACACTTTCGATCTCTTAGGCTTTTCATCCCAATATTTCTCTAGACTCAGAGGCTCCCACTTAGCGGGACTCCTTTGAAACGCAGGAAGGAAAATACCCTCAGCTCATTCACCCTTAGCATATTTACATGCCAAAGGATTTCTTCCCGGGCTTACAGAAAACTGTTCCTGCCTGTACACTTTAAATTCACAGTATTACACACTTTATTAAAACATCATGTTCTGGGTGTACCACAACTATAATTTTTATATGTGAGTGATTTATTTACACTTGCACACCAAAAATCAGGGTGCTAGCTATCTCCGTTCACAAGTTAGCCCGCTTAATTGAAAGGCTTGCTTGTAGGAAGCTAAGTTCACCTACTTCTCGTGTCAATAGACCGACTTCCCACGGCAATAGACTTTTTCTGCATTTCAAGTTACGGGAGCTAACAAGGTACGGATACATTGTATCGGTAAACCACTTATAATCTAACCGCAAGCCACCTATTCAATTGGCATGCGGTTACAGGGTCAAGTGCTTGAAAATGGATACCTATACTTCAAACAGACCTCCCATCCTCAGCCAGGCTTCTTCAATCAGCACTGGCTTCAGTGCTCACCATGCCATCTTGTGCCTGAAAACCTTATAGCACAGTTTACATGTATTTCTATTACAGCAGGCAGGGAATAGCCTGCAAACTGGGGGTAAGAAGGCTGGGACAGGGCAGATACATTAGTGTCATGCATATACTTTAACCCCAACTCGCATTGGGAGTGAAGGTTAAATTAGCCAGGTATAATACCTTTATTAAGGCCTGATTAACCCCATGATCGCCACAATAGGCCCATAATAGGCAATAAATCAAACCTTGGTCCAACACATACTGTACCTACCATCTCCAATCCCATTGCCTGCCCCAGAAGCTCCTCCATACCATGCAATGCCAACCACTCCATCCTTCTTCACACCTCCACCTCCCTTCCCTTCTATTTTCCCCGCTCACTATACCATACGCTCACTGTCTGCAATACACTTCCTGCATTTCATGACTTTTTTTTATCACGATTCAGCCTACTTGTTATTGCAGAGACATCTCCCCCCCCCCCCCCCTTTGGGACAGCCTCACCGGCTACACTGTCTCACAATGTCTTCTCCTTCCAACCAGAAAGCAGACAGGGTGGAGCAATACGCGTCCTTCACTCAATGTACTTTCCAATTGATAACCTGTTAAAATCATGTACCATCATATCTTCCAAGATCTAAAAATACCGCATTTGAGTTTAGCATATGAGTATTACTTTAATAAAACAGATATATGGACACTGACAAACCTGAAATCTCACAACCATTCCTTGCTAGACTGGATTCTCTCTAGTCCCAGCAGAATCCAATCCTCTGGCATCCTACCTGACATTTTCAGTAACCATGTGTACTATGTAAGGAAAATTAAACCGCCCCAATCAAGACCTAAAGTTCTCCTCTGTAAAACATTTAGAAACTTTAACCCACAACAGTTTCTGGCTGATCTTACCAGCTGAACAGAATCGACTTAATTCCCAACCCCGATTTTGCGCTCTACTATTTCCAATCCGAGTTCTTAAAACTCTGTGATACCCAAGCTCCACTACGCAGAATAAGGGTACGTGGGGCCCACCTTCCGTGGGTTACAACTGAACTTATAGCACTCTACCAGTTCAGGGATACCTTGTGGAAAAGCTACAAAGTAACTGGCACTACCAAGGATCTCAATCACTACAGATGCCTGCGCAACATGTGCACAAGGCAAACAAAGCATGCAAAAGCACAATATTACTCAGACAATATCCACCAAAATACATCAAACCCAGCTAACTTCTGGAAGGTTATCAACAATATATTCCAGCCTCCTAACCATCAACAGCCACGTAATATCATTACGGGGGATATTACTCTGACAAACCCCACTGACATTGCAAATGCATTCCATGATTACTTTGTAGGGTGTGCAACCAACTTATTAGCAAAACACAACCCAAACCACAAACCTGAATCTCATCCTGGGAGTACCCCTATAGTCCCACCCCCTCCCAACACTGCCCACAATTTTCAATTTGTCCCAGTATCCGAAGAGGAGATTACACAAGCGCTCCTCAAATTAAAACTAAGCAGCCAATGTAGACCTGAGTTCACAAGCATGGACCATTAATAATCACAGTACATGTAGATTGAACAATAGTTGCACTTTACATCCACACAGCCATTACTCTTTATGCAGGTCATCCGACTGCCCACTCTTAACACACCTTGGAGGACTTTTTACTTAACTGCTACTCTGGTGGACCAGGTTCCCCCTTCCTTAATATCCTTGCAGTCCCTTTTATTGTGGGATCCTGCTTTGGTCCAGGCTTGGGTAATGTTACCGTTACTCCTCCACCCCTGCTTTGGAACGGCAACTTCCTCAAGGTTACGGTGTGTGTGTGTGTGTGTGTGTGTGTGTGTGTGTGTGTGTGTGTGTGTGTGTAATCCCCAGACATCTTGGTGGCCTTTTGCATGGCCCACGGAGGCATGTCTGCATTCTGGTTACTGGGACATGCTATAGGGGGGACACTACCCCAGAAGGGTGGCCTGATCTATACTATGCTTTGGGGAACATCTTCCCTACCTCTAAGCTCTGAAGTCTCTAACGGCCATGAGGGAACTCTCCCAGAATCCTATGCTCCTCTCCTTTATACATACGACAGTACTGCAGTGTCATCACGGGGTGGAGTTTAACCTCTACTTTTAACCCCCAATGTAAATTTAGTAGCCAACACCAGGAGGAGGAGAGAGTGGGGGGGGGGGAGAGGTTTACACTTCTACAATTCAGGTTGGTCATTTAAAAAACATCACAACCTACAAAGTATCTTCCTCGTTAAATCAAATACTCCTACTTTAAGTGTCATCAGTTCCAGGTATGTTTAAGAATACAAAGTTGGCTTTTAAAGGATGACCGTGTATACGGCATCCAACTTTCCACCCAGGAAGACACAGACCAGGTTCCCCCTTCCTTAATATCCTTGCAGTCCCTTTTATTGTGGGATCCTGCTTTGGTCCAGGCTTGGGTAATGTTACCGTTACTCCTCCACCCCTGCTTTGGAACGGCAACTTCCTCAAGGTTACGGTGTGTGTGTGTGTGTGTGTGTGTGTGTGTGTAATCCCCAGACATCTTGGTGGCCTTTTGCATGGCCCACGGAGGCATGTCTGCATTCTGGTTACTGGGACATGCTATAGGGGGGACACTACCCCAGAAGGGTGGCCTGATCTATACTATGCTTTGGGGAACATCTTCCCTACCTCTAAGCTCTGAAGTCTCTAACGGCCATGAGGGAACTCTCCCAGAATCCTATGCTCCTCTCCTTTATACATACGACAGTACTGCAGTGTCATCACGGGGTGGAGTTTAACCTCTACTTTTAACCCCCAATGTAAATTTAGTAGCCAACACCAGGAGGAGGAGAGAGTGGGGGGGGGGGAGAGGTTTACACTTCTACAATTCAGGTTGGTCATTTAAAAAACATCACAACCTACAAAGTATCTTCCTCGTTAAATCAAATACGCCTACTTTAAGTGTCATCAGTTCCAGGTATGTTTAAGAATACAAAGTTGGCTTTTAAAGGATGACCGTGTATACGGCATCCAACTTTCCACCCAGGAAGACACAGACCAGGTTCCCCCTTCCTTAATATCCTTGCAGTCCCTTTTATTGTGGGATCCTGCTTTGGTCCAGGCTTGGGTAATGTTACCGTTACTCCTCCACCCCTGCTTTGGAACGGCAACTTCCTCAAGGTTACGGTGTGTGTGTGTGTGTGTGTGTGTGTGTGTGTAATCCCCAGACATCTTGGTGGCCTTTTGCATGGCCCACGGAGGCATGTCTGCATTCTGGTTACTGGGACATGCTATAGGGGGGACACTACCCCAGAAGGGTGGCCTGATCTATACTATGCTTTGGGGAACATCTTCCCTACCTCTAAGCTCTGAAGTCTCTAACGGCCATGAGGGAACTCTCCCAGAATCCTATGCTCCTCTCCTTTATACATACGACAGTACTGCAGTGTCATCACGGGGTGGAGTTTAACCTCTACTTTTAACCCCCAATGTAAATTTAGTAGCCAACACCAGGAGGAGGAGAGAGTGGGGGGGGGGGAGAGGTTTACACTTCTACAATTCAGGTTGGTCATTTAAAAAGCATCACAACCTACAAAGTATCTTCCTCGTTAAATCAAATACTCCTACTTTAAGTGTCATCAGTTCCAGGTATGTTTAAGAATACAAAGTTGGCTTTTAAAGGATGACCGTGTATACGGCATCCAACTTTCCACCCAGGAAGACACATTTATGCTGAAAGGAAACAATTTTTTTTTTTTAAACTTACAAATACGAGTTACTTAAAAGATTTTATTATGTACATACACAGATTTACTAAATGCACATTTAAAAAAAAGACATTATACAAATGTTTTATCTTTATAAATACAAAGCAGAGTGTGACCTGTAGGAGCAGATACAAACGTAGCAAGACTGTGTCCGAGAAGTCGCGGCCAAACAAGCGTCGGTCTGTAGTGAGCGTTACCATGCCGTGGGGCGGGGGTGCAGAGGGGGGCACATGCCGTGGGGCGGGGGCGCAGAGGAGGGGTCATGCCGTGGGGCGGGGGCGCAGAGGAGGGCCCATGCTGTGGGGTGGGGCAGAGGGGGGCCCATGCTGTGGGGTGGGGCAGAGGGGGCCCATGCTGTGGGGTGGGGCAGAGGGGGGCCCATGCTGTGGGGTGGGGCAGAGGGGGGCCCATGCTGTGGGGTGGGGCAGAGGGGGGCCCATGCTGTGGGGCTTCCGGATCAGATGCTCCACAGTGTTAATCCTTCGGAGCTAGGTCCTGCTAAACAGTCATACTACGTCTATAAAGCAACCAGTATTTAAAAAAAAAAAATGTAAAATGATTAGCATTAAAGACTACCTCTGATAAGGTTTTTCAATTGGTAAATATTAGGGGGAATATAATTTCCCAAGTAGCCATATTACACTAAAGATAAAATGCAGTGAGTGAGGCTCAATGTTTCCTCAGAAGCCAGGAGGCAGCCATCTTGGATCTGATGTTATGTCAGGTCAGGCTGCTCCACACGTACAGAATTGCATCTCCCTGCTTTACTGAGAAAGTCACAAGTGTGCCCTTTTTCACCCAGTGCTGCCATGTAAAATCAACCACTAGAGGAAGAAAGGGGCAGGTTTGTGCTTTTCCAGTAGAAGACCATGTTGCTGAGGTAGCTCATGACACTGGAGGAGCTTCCTGCGAGCCTTGCAGAGCAATGGCTTCAAGATACCTTCATCATCGTGCCTTAATTGTGTAAATGCGTCAATTTACACAAATATATATGTATATAGGTATATGTACAGGGATACAGACATATAAATATATACACATAACATGCACAGATTTCCCATTGCAATATAATGGTTTGTCACCCCGATTTTGGGGGATAATGTTCTCTCTCTCTATCTCCCACAGAATCAGTTCCCCCTGGTGCCGATTTGCACGAAGCTAGTTCTTGGAACGCTTCTGTTTGCAACATATTACACATTTTTGTGATCTGGTAGAGGAAAAATAAAAAATTACAGATGACTCCCGGGGTCAAATAGCAGCAATGTCATGGTCTGGAGACCGAGGTCTCAGGCCGTGGGAGTGAGGCTTGGACATCAGCCATACGTTTTTTCCCAAAAAGGGACCAACAGCGGCTCATACAAAGAGGTAGGAATTCCAGAAACAGGGTCCCCGGAGTTAAAAACATCTTTTTTTTTTTAAATACAGTAAAATACAAGACTGGATGATGAGGTTTCTTGAGCAGATGCTGGCAGTTCCAACTGTCCATGCAGAACCTTTTTCAGTTATCTGGGATCTTCATGACATTGTATACGACACCTGCCCGGACACATGTACACGGCAGAACTCCTGTCCCGAGCTGGCCTTGTTCCGGCAGGGCTGGCCTGCTTTGGTGATGGCTTGGCAGAACTGCCGAGGAGACATGGAAGAGAGAGACCTGCACGGGGAAAAGCAACGGGTGTGACTTGCACAGCAGAACCTCACAGCAACGTGGGAACAATCCCACCCACGCAGGAATAAATCATTCACCCAACGGCAGAAATAAACCAGTGTCTATCGTAAGAGTGACGGGACTAATAGTGGTGTTCGTTCTTACATTAGAGCAGTTTCTTACCACCAACTCTTGCACCTGCCAGGCATAAAAATCAAGAGTGTTTTGGGAGTGCAATACTACTTATTTTCCATTTGTGTTATATAAAAATCATTCATAATATTTGCATGTTCTTGTATAGCGCTGCTAGTTTTACGTAGCGCATTACAGAGACATTTTGCAGGCACAAGTCCCTGCCCCGTGGAGCTTACAGTCTATGATTTTGGTGCCTGAAACACAGGGAGATAAAGTGACTTGCCCAAGGTCACAAGGAGCCGACACTGGGAACTGAACCGGTGCCAGTCAGTGTCTTTACTCACTGAGCCGCTCCTTCAGCCCAAGGAATAGAATTATACTATGCCAAGTTTAAGGTATTCATAAAAAAGGTTTATTACCATACGATACCTACATATTACGTGTAAAAAAAACGTCACTAAGATTTATTCCAAAAGAAAGTACTTGGAAAATCCTTTATATCGAACGGCTGCAAATCCAGGATTACTTCTTCTGATCACTAATTGATCTGACTTTTTGCACAAGCATTTACATATTAAGTTATAGCACTTTTTTTTTTACTGTCACTTTGAAGGTTTTTACCCATCTCCTATTTTCATAATTATGTCTCTTTTATAAAGAAGTGTTGACGCTCTTCGCCTTCTCCCCGCACTTTATATAAGAGCAGATACGCAGAAAAGAGACGTGAGCACCAATATTTACCAGCTCTGCTTATAAAATACCAGGGCTGACAGTCCAAGCTCGTCCAACGGCTGGTATGGTATAAATAGTTGTACATGGTTTACTCTGGGCCCTATATATTAAGCTGCATTGGACGGTGTCTCGGAGTAGCATGGCTTAGTAAATATGGCCCTCAATCCCTTGCCCAATCACACTGCGTTGGTTCATATCAATTTTAAAAGGAACTGCACTTTTAAGTAACAATCCCTCCATTTCTGATATATATTTTTATATCGTCTGAACCATGCGGCCGGACAGAGCCGATCTCCACTGTTTCTAGGTCCTCGTCTGAGCCAGGAGGCCGGACAGTGCCGATCCCCACTGTTTCTAGGTCCTCGTCTGAACCAGGAGGCCGGACAGAGCCGATCTCCATTGTTTCTACTGCAGGTCCAGAGACCCCCTGGTTCCAGATAATTACCTTATGTGCCTGTCAAATTAGAGATGTCTGCTCAAGTCATAAATAGGAAGCCACTAGGTCATACTCTGACAACACTGCAGCTTACTATTGGCCTCTGGGAAATTAAAATGGCTGACAAAGAAGTTCACAAAGAGGACCAGAGAAACTGACATAAAAGGGTAATTCTCTAAGGAACTCCAGGTGACCCTTCCTGTTCTGATTCCATAAACAAAAAATTAAAGTAGGGGGAATTATAGCTTTAAACTTCAGAAGTAGCCGTGGTTTCATCCGAAAACATGTTCCCTTGCAGAATCCGTTACCATAGGCAGAGATGGCACAGAACAGCACACCAGAGGGAGACAATAAAGCCTTCAACATCACAACATAAGGACAACTTAATATTCCCAGGTGCCTCCAGTTCTCGGATTAGCGCGGCATACTCACACATTGCTGCTCATGGAACTGTTAGCACTATAAGTCCTCGCCTCAGACAAAGCATCAAACACGGAGCCCAGGTGACGCTGGGGAACCTTCTCCTGCCCAATCTGTTGGATGAAGAAGACTATTACTCAATAACACTGCCACAGGAAAGCGAGGTTGTGCTACAAGACTATGCTGGGCAGGCACACGCATCACCCAACCCATACATCTGTGCTGGGCACACGCTTCACCCAACCCTTACATCTGTGCTGGGCACACGCATCACCCAACCCTTACATCTGTGCAGGGCACACGCATCCCCAACCGATACATCTGTGCTGGGCACACGCATCACCCAACCCATACATCTGTGCTGGGCACACGCATCCCCCAACCCATACATCTGTGCAGGGCACACGCATCACCCAACCCATACATCTGTGCTGGGCACACGCATCACCCAACCCATACATCTGTGCAGGGCACACGCATCACCCAACCCATACATCTGTGCAGGGCACACGCATCACCCAACCCATACATCTGTGCAGGGCACACGCATCACGCAACCCTTACATCTGTGCAGGGCACACGCATCCCCAACAGATACATCTGTGCAGGGCACACGCATCACCCAACCATTACATCTGTGCAGGGCACACGCTTCACCCAACCCTTACATCTGTGCAGGGCACACGCATCACCCAACCCTTACATCTGTGCTGGGCACACGCATCACCCAACCCATACATCTGTGCTGGGCACACGCACCCCCCAACCCTTACACCTGTCCTGGGCACACGCATCCCCCAACCCATACATCTGTGGGCAGGGCTTGGGATTCAGAACAAGCTGCTCCACCCAAGCAAATCTAGCGGATCTCCCCCTAAACCAGAATTTTGGTGCTAATTGGGATACCTAATTTTTACTAGAATGCATAACGTATTCAAAATAAATACTAGAGAAAGGGTAACTATAGACATGTTAACCTCATTATTTTATTCTATATGTAACGGGTTTCCCCCCCCCCCCCCCAATCGCAGATACAGTGTGGGGGTGCAGGAAACATATAGTGTTACTCGGTGTTGTGCATTACCTGTTGGCTCACAGGAGGGCTGAGCTTCTGCCACGGGGAACCTGGGGCAATATACTAGGGGTATTCACTTACGATGCAGCGCCTCCACCTGCGATGGCTCCCACCAGAGGGGGAGTGGTTCCTCGCAGGACAATCAATAATCACGTAGACAGCATGTATATTAACTAATGACTTTACTAACATGCATAACAACGCATCACATTCATAATGACCTGTGTCCCTCTCACGAGGAGACACTAACCGCGACGTCTCGCCGGACACTTCCAACACCAGGTGATCCCACCCAGTGTCCAAAGAACCCCACCCAATGTCCCGCACTCTTGCAGAGAGTCAATGGGTGACTGCGCAGTCACTATTTACGCTAAGGGCCCGGTGGTGCACTTATGAATGTATGATACCTGCCGAGCACTCCGGTGCTCGGGTCAGCAACACTTCACAAAGGGTCAGTCGGGCGATGACTCCTTCTGATCCTCCAACCGAACTCCAGGCATGCGGACCGCCAGGGCGGTCCCACTCTGGAATAGTCTCTGCGGACCCCAACGTGGGTCCGAACCGCTTCACAGGAACTGCAGCAGCCGCCGCCGTGTCCCTATCTATCTAAGTTGCACGCACTATACTATAGGCCTTCCCTATAGCACAGCAACCTGCAGTGGCTTTGGGAAACTCCTAGGGGCCTACAGGGGGTTAATGACCTGTCCCACTCCCCTAACTCTTCCCAGCCCTGACTGTTACTACGCTAATCCCTAACGAGTCCCAGCGCCTACAGCAGCAAGCTGTAGCTCACTGGGTGCTGGCAGCCAACGTGCTGCGCAACAAGGTGCCTGCCTGTCAGACCTCACAGCACTGACAGCCGTGACTCTGACAAGGCAGCACTCTAACAACACTAAGGGCAGCGCCCCTATCTTGGGCCTCCCTCAGCAATTACCCACTACCCTAGTGGGGGGTTGGGGGCTACCTGGGGTGTGGGTACCTATAGGGCCGCAGGAGCTGCACTCACTCCCCGCACCCTTCCTTCCCTCACAGCTCCCCTGCTTCCCGAGCCGCCGGGACCTTAGAGACGCGACCGCGGCCTTAGCAACGGCCCGATCGCGTCCCCGGCAACCGGCCGCATGCAGTGAAAGCCGCGCTGCTCCCTGCTCCAGCCCCCACCCTTGGAAGCAGCCGTCGGGTCCGTCGGCACCCGCGACCGCGCTGCAACAAGGGAGGGGGGTCTCCAGGAGCCACGGGAGCTCCAGGCTACATATATATACACATCCGTGTGCTTTATTGGAACCTCGCCTCATGAATTCAGGGGGGGGGGAGGGTGTTTTGGGGGTGGAGAAAGTTGGCAGAAAAATTAAAAAAAAAAAAAAATAAAACAAAAAAAAAAAAAAAGGGAACTGGATGTTTTTCTGAAGACTTGTAAAAATGTAGTTCTAAAAAAAAATAATTAAATATCTATATATCTCGTATTTAAAACACTGCATTGTGCATGTTTAGATGGTCTCAGTTCTGGCGCAATCCTTTCCAATATCTATTGCCGCCTGTAACAGTCCCTGGAAATCAGCAAGAACAGCACCACTGCCTTAAAGGAGAAAGCCAAGGGGCAATCGTTTTTTTTTGTTTTTTTTACGTAGGATTAAAAGCAGGGGGTGTCCAAAGATTAACCCCATTAATTTCAGCTCCGGGACCCCCTGCTTTCAGAGATGCAGACCTCTGTAGGGGGGAATGAGGGGTTTGCCGGGGTCACGTTGGCCATTAGAAAGTTGAACCTGATCATCCCGGCTTCCTATTACCCCACAGGATGCGGTGAGCTCCGAAACACCGTCATCACATGAACCCTGCTAGCCAAGCGGCTACCGGCAACCCCTACGGAGTTATCAGGGGGTCTCCGGAGCTAAAGTAAGTGAAGTTCAGTTCCGGAGACCCCACTGCTTCAAGCCGATGTTACAAACGCAAAACAAATTGACATGCTGGGACCCCAAGCTTACGCTCACAACACACCCATCTGTGTGACCAGGTATCCAAACATCACCCCGCAGGGTTCTTGCCCAAGCAGCACATTGCGTTGGGAAGCCCGTGTCCGATTGTGGCGCCCGGGCACCCACCTGCTTGGCGGAAGCCTCGTGCCGGGCAGAGTTGGTCAGGCCGAGCCGTCGAAACTTTAGCACAGGAGTGGAGTGACCGGGCGTCTTCACCAAGCTCTGCGGCATCTTCCAGCCCAGGTGAGCCGGAGCCACGATAAGAGAATCCTCCTTAACCAAAGAATCGTTCTCCAGCTGGGAGTCATCTGAAAGCCGCCAGAAAGGGGAATAATCAGAGAGACCTCTGAATACATCTGCTAAACAGAATAAACTGCACGACCAACAAGGGACAAACGCAATGTCCGGAAGGCAAGGTGAAAAGGGAGCGGTTACAATATGATCAAAGGAGTCTCACTTCTACTGCGCAAATAAACACATTTAATAATGGCGAAAAAACCTCATCTACGGGGGTTAGAATTATTATTATTATTATTTATTATTATTTTTTTTTTACATTAGACACCAGTAATAAAAAACAAAAAGTAAGATCCTGAGACCTGCAAGTTGTGCCCCATGTAAAGACCTCTCCCCCCTCTGACAAAAAACAATACGCATTATCTGTATGCAGGATCAAGGAGTCAAACGGTCCCTTCCCAGACTGCAGAACCGTGCCCTAGTAACATAATACAGGCGAGAGGCGGTAAAGTCCCTTTGTACATTAGTGCATTATTCTCAACGCTTTACACAAGCACATACTTTGTTGTCTTAACCCATTGCGTGCCAGTCCCGCCGGCAGCTTGCAAACAAGGGATTTTACGGATAGATCGGGTTCAGCGCTCCGCAGAACGCGATCTTCGCAAGAAGCCAACGCAGTCGCCACGACGTCATGGGGCATTCAAAGGGTTAATGATTTCACATCAGACCAGCTTTCTACATCAAGCATTTCAGTGCCTTGAAAGGGTCTGAGGTCACTGCAACCTCATCCCACATCACACACTAAATGCACCTTACTTCAGTTCGACCTCATACTCAATATCTCCAAATAAAGCGGCTTCTTGGCCTTACGGGTGCACCCCCCTCCAAAATAAATTCATCTACAAAGTGAACTCAAAGTGAAGCCCCTGGCGCACACTCTCTATAAAAGACCCGACGCCCGCGGTAGGGTATTCACATGAAACCGTTCCCCCTGCAGACCTCAAAGGCGTCATCTGGGAGAAGCAGTTGTTAACCTGAAGTTCTCCGATCTGTCTCTTTAAAGTCCAGTCACACAGTGGGAGTCACGTTAATGTTCATTTGGGGCAATTCTTTAATAAGACAACACACGTGAATGGAAACGGCTGTATAGTGTGGTGAAAAAAAATCTCAACATAAAATGTGCAAGGGATCTATAAACACACCGGTGTGTGCTGTACACAGAGTGCAAGGGATCTATAAACACACCGCTGTGTACTGTACACAGAGTGCAAGGGATCTAGAACCACACGTGTGTGCTGTACACAGTTACTCCTCACCTTGTACATAGCTGTTCTCTTCCAGCTTCTTCAGCTCCTCTTCCAGCAGAACCATGGCGGCCGTCCTGGGAAACGGCGCAGAGAACGGGTTAGAACGTCGAATCCGGAGTTTGCTGAACAAACGTCCCCCGCAGGGAAGTCAGACCGACCAATATATGTGTTTAATATAAAAGGCCGTGTGCGTGCGCAGAATTACACACAGATATAGATACACGCACACACGCACGCACGCACACGCATGCACGCACACACGCACACGCATGATAAGTGCCGGCACCCCGAGCACACTGACCTTTCAGGGGTGGAGGAGCGGTAACCTCTGTCCTCGTCCTTAGAGGGCACGGTTACCGGAGCACTATGAGATCGGGGCAGAGCCGCACAACTCTTCCGGCTTCTCACTTTCACCAGGCAGCGGAGGAAATTCAGCAGCATCCAGTTACCTAAACCAGTGCAAACAGGACAGGTTCTGCGCCGACATAACGTGCTACTGAGCCCTGTAAGCCGGCAATGTGTCTCAGGCCGCTTTAAAGTACATGCACAGGACTCATTACTGCGCTTAGTGCGCTGAATGTGGGTGGCTGACCTCGGCATTTAGTTGCTGCGCCAGGACAAAAATTTGCCCATTTAATTGAAAGCGCCAACACATTCCACAGCGCAGTACAACGGGGTCACAGAGAGGTGCATTACATACACAGTTCCATACCAAATAAAGACGGCTACAAAGACCGACAACCCTGCTCATGAGCTTACACTCGAGGGACTGAGGGACAATGAAACAGAAGGTAAAGTGACTGCTTATTGTGGGATGGAGTATACATCAGGATGGAGTATGGTCCAGCCGCACAGCTGACCCCATTAAGGTTTGAGGGTGTGGCAGTTAGGGGGTGTTGGATAGCGTGATGTTTGGTACCGCCACCCAGCTTGTGGATGTTAGCGGCATTACAGCCAATAGAAAGGTGTGTGCTGTCTGAAGATAGGCGTGAAATCATCCTAAATATTAATTATGCTATATTCAGAATGTAATTAGTTAATTTGGTATTAAGTTAGAATTTATATTGGAAAATGATTAGCCGACTCTGCAATAAGAAGTTAAATACAGCCGGGTGTCGAAATGTTTGCTGAAGTGGCAAGAGTTTGAATTTAAAGGTTAATTAAATAGATAGCTAGTTAGTAAAAGAGAATACAATGGAGTTAGGTCTTAAAAGATTAAGAACATTGGATTAACTATAGTTACTTGGTGACAGAACAAAGTTTCTTCAATGTCACAGTAAATATTGCTAAGAGAAGACACAGTTTTCTAATGTTGATTAACCAAGAATATTTTGGGCTGACTGAAAAAAAAAAAACCAAGTGATTGATATGTTTAGACAGAGAAATGTATAAAGATTGCTTTTTAGTTTCTGGAATTCAGAACCATTGAACATCGCCCAGCTAACAATGAAACGAGAGATTCTCCACTCCAGCTACATCCTGTGTGCCTGAAATCATGCAAACGCACTGAAATGAGGCTGTAAAAGATGTATTCTATCGTCTCTGAATAAATTGTGAAAAGAATAGTGCCGTGGACTATTTGATATAGATTGAAAGGTGGGACATTCATTTGCACCCATTTAATGAACAAAATCTTCATTTGGCGAACCAGCGAGACTAATCTTTACTGTCCACAGAATTTAAAAATCCATTTAGGAGACAAAAAAAGGAATCCCTGTTGCAAAGAACGAAAACCCCATCCACACTTCCACCAGTCTCTGGACCTGGGGGTCAGCTGTACAGGAGAAATGTTTTTTTATTTTTTATTTATTGAGCAATCAAGCGTGGCCAGCTTTAATGAACCCCACAAAAAGACATTAAATTAAGTGCTCTTAAATGAATAATCATTGGGCAAGACACCTCCTGAAGGCACTTAAACCCTTCAGTGCTCACAGGGTTTAAGTTCTTTCATCACCAATTGCAGTCCCATTCAAGTCTTCCCCGTGTTCTTCCCAAGGGTTGACATGCTCAACGTGTTACACGCAGAGCAGCGCGGCCGCTCCCGTTACACGCAGAGCGGCCGCTGCATGCAGAGCAGCGCGGCCGCTCGCGTTACAGGCAGAGCAGCGCGGCCGCTCGCGTTACAGGCAGAGCAGCGCGGCCGCTCGCGTTACGAGCAGCGCGGCCGCTCGCGTTACACGCAGCGCGGGCGCTCGCGTTAGGCCTTGCCCCCGCTGCCTGCTACAGCATCCGCTGTGGTGGACGCTGCGCTCACGAGAGCCCTCCCCGCAATGGCGCCGGGCCCGCTGCACTCGCGCGAGAGCTACTCCTGCTCTCAATAGAATTGAGAGCAGGAACTCGCGTCGAGCGGCTAGGCACGCCCCCGGCGGTTCAGCCAATGAGGGCGAACCTGCCGGGTGACGTCATGGCTGCGCCCCTGTCACTCCTCCACCACGCCCCCCCCCCCCCCCGGTCTCTGCTCCTGCAGTGAGCTGCAGACCGGGGAATCGCCGGAACGCGCAGCCAAAAGCGCGGGCGCGCGTTACAGCACCGTGACCGGGGCCTTAGCCTTACACGCAGAGCAGCGCGGCCGCTCGCGTTACACGCAGAGCAGCACGGCCGCTCGCGTTACACGCAGAGCAGCGCGGCCGCTCGCGTTACACGCAGAGCAGCGCGGCCGCTCCCCACCACATTTCGGCTTCGCCCCCATAATACAAACATTGATCCATTTTCGGTTTAAAGAGAAAGGTTTCAAGAAGGTTCGAGAACATTCTAAAACGCAACCCAAAGAGCATTGCCGCGATGTTAAAGACATGGTGACGTCAGACGCCGTATAACTTCTAAAAGGCCACGCAAGGCGGCTTCCCTGTGCCGGAGTGGAGCTTAGTTCCATTCATCCAAGTGCAGAGTGCAGCGCACCACTTTCCCAGCACTGGGGAGCAGCCCCCCAGCATATAGAATAGGAACCTTTCACCACCAGGCTGCAGGGTGAGCGGACGGAGCCGTCCCTGGGTACTCACCAATCACCGTACACACCAGGAAGACCGTGAGGGATCGGAAGCCCAGGGAGATGTGGTGGTTGAGCTCAGACAGAGCATTGATCAAGACCAGGACCAGCAGCACGGCTCGGGAGAAGCCCGGAGTCTGCAGGAAAGTCATGAGCAAAGCCAGGAGCAGGAAGTACCCGCCGTGCAGGACACACGTGGAAATGGCATTGAGGTTAACACCTGAGAAAAGAAAGGCCCAGCTCACGAGGATCCTTATCGGCAACGTTCACAAGGTTAATACAACAGCCCTGGCCCTCTGGATTTCACAGGGTTAACACAACAGCCATGGCCGGGGTCCTCGGGATTTCACAGGGTTAACACAACCGCCCTGGTCGGGGTCCTCGGGATTTCACAAGGTTAATACAACAGCCCTGGCTGGGGTCCTCGGGATTTCACAGGGTTAATACAACAGCCCTGGCCGGGGTCCTCAGGATTTCACAGGGTTAATACAACAGCCCTGGCCGGGGTCCTCAGGATTTCACAGGGTTAATACAACAGCCCTGGCCGGGGTCCTCGGGATTTAACAGGGTTTTTTTAAAACTAAAAAAAAAATATTTAAAAAAAATCACTTATTAAAATTGTATTTTACACTTTCTAAACTGCCTAATTTTCCTGTTTTTATATATTCACATTATTTATATTCTTCACCGAAGTTCTCTTTTGGGTTCGCAGTGTTACCTGCCCAATCAATGAATCCCTGAATGTAGGACAGTCGCTGCTCCACGCTACTCTGCATGTGGTCCATGGCGTAGAGGACCATGCCCAGGCTTTGGTTCATCCTGTGCAGTTTCTCCGTTAGCAGGTCGTAGTACTGAGCAGTCTTGTTCTGGTGAGACAGGAAGAGGGCCAGGTTCGACTCTGTGGAGGCCAACACAACGTGAAGTCAGACAGAGACCCATCTCACCCACCTAACTTTGCCCATTATCTGGGATCTACACATCTGGAGGGCATTTTGCCTTCCCCATTTAGCCAAAACAATAATGTAACCCATGGCAATTTGAACAGCCACTCCTGCTGGGGTTAGTTTACTCCCTAATCAAACTAAAATTGAACCCGAGAAGCATAAAAAAAACCTGACTGGGAAATGCTTCACGTCAGTTTCAAGAAATAAATTGAGACTCGAGCATTTTCTTAGGCGCATAACTAGTTTTAAGTGGCTTGTGCCATACCACAACTACTGTTGGACCCCTCATCCGATTGGTGTTTCCTCAAAGAAACATTGATTGGGCGACTGCAGTGTTGTCTCTCCTGGTGTGGAAGGAACGGGCTTAAGTGGAAACAATGTTTCACTCCAATAATTACCTACTGTAGTAAGAGACAGAAGGGGCCTCTGGTCCTTTCATTAGCATTTTATCTTTCAGTGTAACGGTTAATTGCTTGGTATAGGTCCACTATGGACCCTACTAGGCCAGCAATAAAGGAAGACATTTAAAAAAAAAAAAAGGAAGAGGTTCACCACCTCCAAATTTCTCTTTCAGCCTGGACTTCCAAGTTTGCACCTCTCACTGGGCAAGTGAAGTTTACAAAGTTTCAGACGACCATCCAAAGGCTTGAATGGTAGAGAAGGTTATGATTGCAACTCTCCTGCTCTCACACCTGACCAAGTGATTACCACGGCATGATGGGAAGTAAATTAATGGACAGTGTGATCCTAAACTCTTAAGCTGTTGAACATAACCTCTGTTCTAGGATTCTCCGATAGGGACTTATTCACTAAACACCCTGAGGTGATGAGGTGATTAGTCTTCATTTGATATTTACCCGTATGCATCTTCCTCTCTTTGTCACCTGCTCCCTTATCGAACACCCATAAACTCCTTTATCTTTCTAGGCTCCAGTTCACCTTCCAACAATCAATCCCTATCTGTTTGCCCTTGGAGTACAAGTAACATCTAGGTTTACCAAACTGAGAAAGCAGACCGATCTTGTGAGCCTACCAATTTTGGAGTAGACTTCGTGGGATCGATTCCGGACCTCTGAAAGGTCGGCCAAGATTGCCTTGTGTCCATCCTGCAGCTCAGTGTCCTGTTCCACCAGCTGATTACTCACGTTCTCTAAAAAGCAACCAGTATAATTCACTCAGCATCCCAAGGTAAAAGTACTAACTGGTGTGGAAGAAAGGACGGGGTTAATAAAAGTGGGTGTGAGCCTCGTCAAAGGATGTCCGATTAAGCACAAACTACATCAGTGGTGGCCAATTCCAGTCTTCAAGGGACACCAACAGGCCAGGTATTAGGGATATCCCTGCTTTAGCACAGGTGGCTCAGTCAAAGCCCAATGGTTGACTGTGCTGAGGCAGGGATATCCCCAATACCTGGTCTGTTGGTGGCCCTTGAGGACTGGAGTTCGTCACCCCTGAACAACATTATTCTCAATAATTGATCAGATAGATAAAGCCTCTGGAGCCTTCTATTAACATGGAGACACAAGCTTGTAAATCAAGGTAATATGGTATAGGGATTAAGGTGTTGGAACAAATTTGTGGGGCTACATTGCGAGGGAGTCGGCTCTTTCCCTAAATGACGTTTACGAGCTTGTAACGAGGCAATTTTGTTCTTTACCGTCCTTTAAGGCGGCAGTCCACAGCTCAGGGTTTTGGGGAAAGAACATATTTTTTCTCTTTAAATATAGATTTCTACTAAACTGGAGGATGCCTTTGAGTCACAGGTGTCCTCCGATTCCCAAGATACTAAAAATCGGCAGACATGGCCGCTGGGGTCAGCTTGCTGCGGCGGCCAATAGAGAGCTGCCACATCAGAAGGAAATCTTCTATTGATGACCCCGTGGCCATATTAGTTTTGAGTCAAACTAAAAACCAACATCTCTTGGGAACCAACAGGATACCGGAGGACTGTGAATCAGGTCTGGGCCCTCCATCCCCCCTACCCCATTTTAAGCTGAAGAAAAATAAAGAAAAATGTCCTGCTATAACCCTTTCAGTGCCAGATGGGCAGAGGCACTAGAGTGGTACGGGCCCTCCAATCACGTTATCACACTGTTACCAACTAACATAAGGAAGTCCTCTCCCTTCTGTTCTGCATTAGTGTAGATCGCATTCCGCACTCCATCGGCGCGCTGGAGGCGATCACCCCTAGAAAAACAAGTGGGCTTGTTTTGACATCACTATGATGTCACAGGACCCCTGCCCTGCCAGGTCCCATGACATAGTAGGTTCATCTCAGGGCACTCAAAGGCTTAAAGGCAAATCCTCTTACGACCCCTTTGTCCTCTAAAAAGGCTCATAAAATCAGACCCTACCCATCTGCTTGGTGATGCTCTCAATGAGCTGGGCAACTAGGTGGTGCCCGCTGGCGATCAGAGCCTTCTCCTCCGCTAGCTTCTCCAGGTTGCCATGGATTGATGTCTCCATCTTCTCCTGATTGCTCTGTAGCTGCTCCTGCTGGTTTAACAGCTCGTTCTGGCTGCTCACCACTTTGTGCAGGGACTCTGAGGTCAGCTCCTTCAGCTCCTCCTGACCGTCCTATGAAACACATCCACTTATCCATTAGCTGACCATATCTGCTTAGATATGGCCTTAAGCGAGAAAGAGGCCCCCAGGGGAACTGCACCTTGTGGGGAAAACCAGCACTATGAACTAAATCATGACTTTAAAAAAATGTAAATAATAATTCTAGATAAAATAAATAATTTCTTAGTAGTTTAGATCAGTTGTACGCCAGTTTAGTCAATATGGGCCACCAACAGGATTTCATAGCCACACACCCAAGCAAATGGTCATATAAATAAGGTGATGTTAACTGGAGACAACATGTCCTGTTGAGGGGGGGGGGGTCTGAGGATTGGAGTTGAGCATGTTCAGATTTACATGGCCAGGTGTTTAACTCCCTTTAGTTGTGTCATTGTGTGTAATGCCTGTGATCCACCAAACAATGGACTCCCCCCTACCCGACCTCTCCAGGTGGGTGCAGGTGAGGATGAAGAAAATGTAGAGTGCCAAGCATTCTGCTGGCGAGTGCCAAGAAAGGGGTAGAAAGGGGCACCTTCGCTCAGAGGGCGATTGCATTAAGGGGCAATCCCCCCTACGACGAAAGCGTGCCAATGGCAGTGATCTGTTTAGCGGGATCACAAATGGGGTAATTGATGGTCTTCTTACACAAATCTGACAAAGATATAGTGTATATAATGTATATATTTTTAAGGTTAGTTTGTAGACGTGGTAAGCGGAGGTGATTTTCTCTGGCTGCTTCTTTTGTCTGATGTCACGGTGTTCAAGACTTTATAGTTAAAGCCCCTCTCCCCCCCCTCCCCTTATCTTTAGTGGCTCTTTGAGAAGGACAGAGTGGGATAAGGGTAAATAAAACACCCACTATCACTCATTTAGGTGATTTTCCAAGTTATTTTTTTTTTTAAATCTGTTAAATCTTTGTTCTTAGCATGTTTGGATCCATTAAAGGAATTCTAGTTTTAAAAAAAAAAATTAACAAAACTTTTTTTGCCTGGGTACGTGGTATTACACATTTGAGGAAACCAATAGCATTACAAAAATGTCTATTACAGAACTACCACACCGCTCTCGTGGGACACGCCCTCTACGCTGGCAATCCTACACCAGTTAATACCTTGAGGAGTTTCATGGCCTCCAGCTGACTCACGGCAGTGGACACCAGCGTGTTGACGGTGAGCTCCGTCTGGCGCCTGAAGTGGAGCTGGCGGGTGGCATAGCATACGGAGCGTGCCCGGTTGCTGACGATGTGATACGCGTTCCAGGTGTCTGGGTCCATGGGCGCAGTGCATTCTGCCAGCATCTGTTCAATGAGAAGTTAGAAACCTTATTTCCTGCCACGTTACAGAGGCCCGGTCCAGCTGGGGCCACTGACCACCAAGGAAAGTAGGGACAGATCAACACTCCGTAAGCACTTCAGGTAGCACAGAATGCCACAAATTGGTTGAGTACTGCACTGCTTTTACGGCTAGTTGCAGCCTCCTATAAACTAAATTTGACACCCAATGCTCAGTAGAGTGCATGAAGGGAGTCGGGAGAATGCATTTCCTGAAGCACTCTGAGGGAAGACAGAATAGTCCCTCATCATGCCTAATATACCCCTCCTTTGGTTTCCACCATCAAAAGATAGGTCCCATGAGTGCAAGTAATCTTCATTTATCACCAAGCAGATTTGCTGCAGATTCCCCAAATCCGCTTCATATTCCTGCATTAAAGGATCCAGAGAGGCGACATGTTACTTAGCAGTCAGTAGTTCAGTGCCCTATCCATTTATACATGGGCTCCCTAGAACTGTTGCATTACCGAGCTTGAACAGCCAAGCCTGGAGAGAATGAAACTGGACAGGAGAAGCAGATGCCCTCGGGTTCTCAGGGAGTACTGCCCTTTGCATGCTGGAGGGTCTCACACCGTAACTGAATTGTGTTTGGTTTCCAACCATGAACATTTTTTTTTTTACTTTTCTGGTCATCCATGGCCACAAGCACAGAGACAAAAATATGATGGCAGAGGAGAATTACTTGGCCCACCTAATCTGCCCATATGCCCTTCTGTTAAACCCCTCTTGATTGTTGGCTTTTGTATTTAGGATAGCCTTATGCATACTCCAAGCTGGTTTACAATTCCCTACTGTATTAGCCCCTCTACTCTTCATAACAGAATGTAATGGCAGATAAGGACCACTGGGACACTTCTCCCCCGTGCCAGGGTAGGACAAGGTAACACTTATCTGGAATACCACAGCTGAAAAAGACAAATGGCACAAACCAAAGAAATAGGTGAAAATGTCTCACCATGTATGACCAGAAGAAATGGGAATATCGTGGCAGCATACAGTACAACACTGGGGCATGAGAGTGGAGTACAGGCGGATAGCAACCATCTAGAAACACAGCCACTTGAAGGACCTGCCGGCCAAATGTGCCACCAGCCAAGGCTTTCAGTGCTTAAAAAGGGGCAATACCTCCTAGGAACAAATTATACAAATGGACATTTACAATAGCTTTCCAGAGAAACAAAAGCACACAAATATTTCATTTAGTGATGTTAGATTGGTTTAAGGCAATTCGAATTTTAAAAAGCGTTTACAAAAATACTTTTTTGGCTGGCTATGCGAGAGTGACACATTTCTGGAGAATCTTGTGCTGTCGGGATGCTGCAGCGACCCTGATGGAATGGCCCTTCACGGAAAACAGGTGTGACAGTGCTGCAGATTTAAATACTTCCTCGATACGTTGGTAACCCATCTAATGATGCCTTGTACGCGGCTTGCAGCGGTCTGAAATTACCAAAAGATATCCGATTGCCCAATGCAGAGTCTTCTGCAGGTCTCCAAGGCTCTGACCACATCCAACTTGTACATTGTTGTCATTGAAAGGATTAGGATGCTACAAAGATGGCCTTGTTCTTATGATTTGACAAGACCACTATTGGTCTAAAAGTTATGAAACCGTCCTCGTGACCCCATCTTAACCATTAAAAAAATAATTGTTCTTGTAAACCATTTCTGCAGAATTGAGACCAATTGGCTTCCTCAGTTGACATGCCGTCAATCGAGCTATTGGACAGAAGACCTGGACTGAAGATAGAAGAGACTATTCTCTTAAAGCTGCAGACCCAGCAATATCCTACATGTGTTTTTGTTTTACTAAATCAGTTCTCAACTATGAGAAAATACTTGTACTTTTTTTTATTTTTTTTAAATAAAACGCTGAATGACTTTTTTTTATGTATTATAATGTAACAAGCAAGTTTCTATAGCTACCATTTACAAAGTGTAACAGGGTACTCCCATCTGCACTTCTTTCCTGCCCGTTATGCAACTCCTGCTAGCTACAGGGAGTAACAGGTTAATCCTGCGGGCATTAAACCCCCCCCCCCCCTTGTCTGCTCTGTGAGTGGCAGTGACTCATGGCCTGTGTGTAGCCAATAGAGGTATAGACCATGAGCCCGCTTCTTCTGCTTCCTCTAGGAAGCACCTCTGAATTTAGCAGTCCTGCTCTGGAGAAGCTAAAGAACAGTCCTCTCAGAAGGAGCTATTGAGCAGAGGGCTATTAGACTCTCCCATGGCGGGATGAGCTTGCCCACCTCAGGTCTGTGGGCCTTGGGAACATCAGATTAAGCCAAGGGAGCCTATACTATCAGGGTCATTCACTATTTATCATCCTGGAACCTGGAAGGTATGCACCCCGCTGTAATAAGAGCTGCTGTGATGCACAATAAAGAATCCCTGTTGTACTATATCCCTGCTCTGATAAGAGTCCGTGTGCATGGGGTATGGAAGTGCTTCAGGAGGGGTAGTCTCAAGTACTCCCTGAGCCCACTGAAGCTGGAAGCGTTGTAACAAGAATTGAAGCGCATGTAACAGACCAAAAGCCTGTCCTGTTGCCCCTTACCATAGCGGCCACTCAACTCTTCTGAACCAGCAGGTATGCCTCAGCACCAGACTAGCTTGTAATTCAGTCCTTCTCCCAGAGGGGGAGGTGGGGGGAGAAGAACATGGGCTACAAAAGTCACATCCCCTTCCTCTTCTGAAAGAGGTTCTGGCACGCACTTTTTGAGCCCTGCCCTCGGTCTAGCAGTGCACCAGTTGTATCTAGTGACTGCCTGGTCACATGATCTTCCCCACAGAACTTTGCATCTGTGGTCTTCTGCTGCACGGACGGCCATTAAGTGAACCCCGAGCCGAATCTTTGCCGATCGATCACATATGAACATATCGATTGGCATCTTGGCCAATTACTTTTTGTGTGTATTGTATTGATGCACGTATTAAAGGGAAACAAGAAATAAAAACGGCCGCTTGGTCAGCAGCTTTAAATACGACTCACTTCTCCATGTTAAATGTTTTTTTCTGAGGAAACATTAGCAGAGGACATTGTTTCCCCCAAGATTGAACCATAAAAGACGGCTCAGCTGAATTTCTATCATTCTTTTCAAGGGACCTTTGACATGTTTCCCCTCTTGCCTAGATTTGTTTACAAGGTCTATGTAAATATCCCACTACTACCACCATACTTTCTGTACAGACTTGAGGTGCCGTGGCCGGACTGATGGGAAGGGCATCAATTTGGAAACTGCGGATCACAGGCACTTCGGTTGTTATTTTCTCTCGGATAACCCATCAACAACTCCATCGTGAACATGCATACACAACACGTTGGTTAAATGCTAAATCGGGCGAGATACTCAGCCTATAGTTCTATTGATTCAAAGGGAGGCAAACACACACCCAGTAACACTTCCCATGTCTCATAAGGGAAAGAAACTCCTCGCCACGCCCACCAAAAGCAATCACATTTTTTTGTTTTGTTTTTTTTTAACATATCCCTACATACATTTCTTCCTTCCTCAAAAAGGAGGTCTAACCTTTTCTTAAAGATATCTACGACAATCTCCAAGGGTATTAAATTCCATATACAATGCCCATACTAGAACCCTGACCAATTCCCTTTAGTTGGTACATGTGACTGTGGCCTTCTGCATAATTTTTTACATTTATCACATCAACTGCTGTATTGATCTACATTCCTAGTTTAAAAAAAAAAATTTAAATTAAAAAATAATTAGATTAGTTTGACACTATTCCTCTAAAAACCATGCTATTACTATTTTAGTATCCAGAACGTTCAATTATTCTCTAAAACATTCGGGTAGGTTCCCCATATTAAGCCGAGTTTGGAAAGGCTGTAACAGCATGAGGAAGAGAGACTTCAAAGAGCACCTGGAGTGAATCAGCCCTGCACCCACGTCTGCTATGAGGTCCAGTACTGCGCTACTGTATGCTGCGGTGTCATTCTCAACTCTATGCCCAGGACATACTTGAAAACGAGAGGTAACTCAACGTATTAGTTCCTGGTAAAACGTTTTATAAATAAATAAATTCTACCAAAGAATCTCTGGGACGTAACACTTGAGTCGCCCCAAAAGGTTTTCACCGTTTGGCGATATTACAGCATTTATTGGTTTAGGTAAAGTATTTCAGACGCATATCATCCTGCTCCCAGCTCTACCTCCGCATAATCCCACTTCTTCCCAACCGCCAACTCCTTCAGTTAACACGCAACTATCAGAAACGCATCAACCTTCCCTTGCCCCTGGGACAGGGCCCTCCTAGCCGCCTGTAATAATGTTTGTGTCGGTTACTTATTGTTTTTCGACCACCAACCCTGTTGTACAGCGCTATGGAATATGTTGGCGCATTATAAATACCGGCTTGGGAATAGATACACAGATTTGATCGGAGTGGGGATATTTCCCTGTCAGTCCAGATTAGGGCGGCCAGGCGGCTTTTCCAAAAATACTGGACATAACGGTGAAAAATGCGACGCGCTCAGTCAGTGGGGAGGTGTGTTATTTATACATTCTCACACCGTTACGTAATTCTTTCTAAATTTCACTCCACGTAGGCACCAATTTACACGATTTCATATTCTCTTTCGTACACCATGCTGGGAGGGCGCTCAATCCCGAAACCTCTCCTAGAATTTTTTACGAAATAGAATATGAAATCGTGTAAATTGGTGCATACGTGGAGTGAAATTTAGAAAGAATTACGTAACTGTGTGAGAATGTATAAATAACACCTCCCCACTGATTTTTTTGAGCGCGTTGCACCTTTCCCCGTTGTGTCCAGTATTTTTTTGAGAAGCCGCCTGGTAACCCTAATCTGGAGTGGCAGGGGCCGTCATTACAGCTACCTTCTATGAATTAATGGAGCTGCTGCCTAACATTTCAAGTACTGGGAGCTGGAGATGTATGCCACGGACACGGACACTATTTTTTGCAATAAATATTAATGACATCATTCTGGATTGTTCTTTGGGTAACAGTTTACAACACTAGATACCAGAGAGACCATGTGTTTGAGGGGGATCCCTCTTGGGGTTCATCACTTCCCTCTGAGCCCTACAAGACTATTTTAGCATCCCAACAAGGAAGCAGCCTGCCGTAGGACTTGGGCAAGTCTGTACTGAAGGGTTTAGAAAGCAAAGATCATCCAGACATCCCCTTAGGAATTTCTGGTGCAGGTTTTCCAAACACCAAGGCAGTCCCGACCACCCAAACGTCTGCGTGGAGAAGTCAGCAGCCTCCAAAGGGACGCTGGCAGCAAAGGGCGGTATAATGGTGTGACAGTAGGGGGTAGCCGGCATTCATTAATAAAGGTCAAGCCCAGACGGCTGGCCCATAAAAACCATATGTCAAGGGCTGAAGTGTCAGCTCTTGAGTCTAGTTCTGCGCCTTGGTGTGTTTCCCTGTCTCTGTGCCCATTTTGCGGTCCCCTGCAGGAATGTAAGCTAGGGTCCCTGTTAGGAAATAGCTGCAGGACAGGGACTTTGGGAGCAGGAGATTAAGGGTGGACATTGGGGAGCAACTAGGGTTAAAAACTGTATAAAGTATTGCTGACCGGAGTTACCGGTAGTAGTGTTATGTTACCCGCAAACTGTGTATAATTTGCGGGTACGCGTCTATACATAAAGATGTGGTGGGTTATGGAAGTCTAATGAAACTATGAGAAATCTGTGTCCAGCCAGCAAGTTCTAGGGACCAAGTTCTAGACTCCATGATCCCAATGTTAAATATAGGGAAAATCTGACCTGTTTAGGGGCTTTTGGGGTTCCCGGTGTCCAAGAGACATGAGGTTTTGGTAGTGTAAGTTTTAGGTGGGATATTTGGGTCAAAAAGTATTCCTTTTGTTTGCAGGAGTTCGGGGGACGAAGTTACCGGAGGTCCAGTAATTCTCCCCGACGTGCAGGCATGATTTGCGGGTATGTGGGGCGAGTAACACCGGGGCTCTCCAGTGTCTCTCAGAATCCTGGTTTTCAAGCCCAGATATCCCAGACTCATTTCCCGGACAGGTATGAGGTTCCCCAAGGTCTATACTTTATTAAAGTATGTTTTATACTATATGGATAAGGCTCTATGCAGTCAGCCCGGGCATCTACCTAGGCGCCAGGATGTCTGCATAGAGTCCGTAGTTCAAAGAGGAGACGGGATGTTGAGAGGTGTCGGGGTGCTATGTGGCCGGGGCAGGGCGGAGTACTGGGTCTGGAGAACAGAGACCACCTGCGGGGAGGACCCTCTGGTCTGCCAGACTCAGTGGAGCCTGCCCAGTAGGTGGCAATGGGTGGACTGGGGGGAAGCCGCAGACTGTAGACCAGTTTCCCATTGGTCAATCCATATGTCCCGCCCATCCGGCATCCCGAGCTGGCTTGGCACGCCCCTCCTCTGACGTCAGCCAAAGGATGAGCCACTGTTCCTATTGGCTAGAGGGAGGGAATTCCCACGCTGATTGGTCGCTCCTCATACTTCCATGCTGGGGATAGCGCAGCGGTGTGTATATAAGGGGATACCCCAGTCAGAGAACCAGACGATCCTGTGACTAGGGCCGGTGATGCAAAAGTGGGCTTTTCAAAGTTGCTCTGTTGCAAATAGAGTAACCGGCTTCATTTTTGGAGCTAAGAAAGCCTGGTGTGCTGAGGCCAAGTGAGACGCGAGGTCCAAGTTCTGATTTTAGAACGTAGCAGTTGCGGTTAGAGTTTCTAGCCAGAAAGAGGACCAGGAAGCCTGGGTGGATATCCCGGTCAGGGTAAGCCTTCCGAAGCAGGCGCCCTGCACCTATTTTAGCCTACTTTTGACCCCCAGTAAGTGTGTATTTCGTATATTCATTGTGTGTACGCGGGTTTACCCGAATAAACTCAATTTTATTCCACTTCCTTGTTTTGCCTAGTGAATGATCTCGGTATAAAAGTGTTAAAAGTCCTAATCTCTCCCGTGACAAATGGCAACCAAGCTGCCCAATTGGCAGATGCTACTGGCCCCAAACTGGGAATCCCATCCTCATAATGAAGGCAGCCAGGCAGTACTGCAATGCCTGTGCTCCAGGATAAACTGCCAGCCAGCGAGAGCCGAGGCCGCCAATAAGCCTAAAAACTAATCTCCCACACATCCTCCAATGGGTGGTCTTTAAATGGCCCAGAGTGCACCAAGGTGGAGAAATTCCCACCTATAATACCAGAGTCAGGGATATCATGTCCTGCCCAGAAGGAGCATTTCCCTCACCGTATGCTGCCAAATTAACAGTTGTGTGAGTAAGTCCTGCGATGGTGTACTTGATCCAAGCTCAGCTGCACAAGCTGTGTAAGGCCTCGGCCAGGCTCCCTGCTGGCGTGTGGAGGCGCGCTGAGGCGCAGGGAAAGCGGGTGCTTTCCCTGGCCTTGCGGTTGTTTACCGCAAGCGCTGTCAGCAGGCCGTCAGGGGGCGGGCCGGGGGCGGGCGCGTCACTGGCACTCATTGGGCGAACCGCTCACGTGACCGGCCTGTCGCGCCGGCAAGCGGGGGAATTTTAAATTCCCCTAAGACCTGCGCTTACGCGCGCTTGCGAAAGCGCAGGTGAGCCCCTACTAAAGCCGCTCTAATTGCGGCTGTAGGGGCTCAGTGCTGAGCGGGAGCGCGCGTAACATGGCCAAGGCCCAATGCAGCAGAGAAATGCTAGAACAGCTAATGCCGTGTGCAGTAAAGTAACAGGTTATCCTTTTTCTGAGCAATGCTTCCATCATGTACATATAAACCACTTCAATACATTTGTTTTAGGATATGAACCCTGGCCCTCCTGTTTTCCAGGCTGTGCTTGAAGGCCCATTAGTGTTTCCCATGCACCAGACTACACTGTCCCTAAGAGCAAGGGCATGGCACCTCCGCTCCTGTATGGGAACGTGCTTACCATGTCTTCAGTGCAAGGGTAAGATCTGCGCCCCTCCACTTCCGCCTGGCAGTTAAACAGGGACACCCCCAGCTTTGAGATCTCCTCTTCAGACATGTCCGTACAGGAGGTTCTCAGCTGGCTCACAACCTGCCAATAAAAGAATGACAGGCCATCAATATACAGCTACCAGATGTCAGGTGTGCACTGGTCCGTGTGCCAGCGTGTCAGGAATACACACAGCAATAACCAAAACTCACTTTAAATGATGTGCAGCCGATCTGGGGAGCGAGCCCGGAAACAAATGTATGATGCGTAACAATCCCCTCTGGCAGGGAGAGGGTTAATGGGGCCTCTGCCATTTATGCTCTTTAACCACTGCACAAACTCACCAACCCATTGACACACACACAGAATAACAGTCTGTACAGACCAACTCTGGGTGATCATTGTATATACCAAACAGGTACACATCAGCCAGATTTATATACAGACACATGGAATTTCATGCACTTATAGATGCTACACCCCTGCTAATTTGATACTTCGAGCAGCCCCCCTCACCCCCCCCCCCCCTCATTTCCAAAATGACATTGTTCAGAATACACACACAAATATATGCTATTTTATGATCCAGTTAAGCCTTCCGGAAAAACAGAAAGCTTTGTGGGAGGAGTAAGCGCAAGGGGAGGAGTTACAGAACTGATTCGTTAATGCAGCTTTGCATGTTCTACGCCTAGAGGAAAAGGAAAGTTATTCACGGCAGCAGAATTACAGCTGCTTACCCTCCTACCTGCGCCCAGCTCATGTACCCTCATCTTTTGCTGCAAGAGAAGTTGGACCTAGAAGAATTTGTAGGTGATCTCAATACACCGCAGCCCCTACTACAACCACTGTTACAAATGACCTTTTCTTGGCCTCTTATTTTGGGTATCAATTTTGAATATTATCATTTTGCAAATACGTTTGCAATAGCGAGTAGCCTGCCTATAAAAAGATGGGGGGTTTTATTATATAGTGTGGCAAAAAGTCACCAAACTAAAGGCATTGTGCTGGGATACAGAACACCCACAGCCCTCTCACAAGGAGGAAAGTTCTTCAAAAAAAAACAACGTTTATACTGTAGATATATTGTGTGTTAAAACACAACTTTGTTTATTTAAATATATTTATTAAACACCACAGAGTGATCGTGCTCCTCCCCACCTTGTAATGGCAGCTGTCCAGCGGGGAGAGGTCCAGATGCCTTGCTTCTGCCAGGAACTTCTCGTCCACTGTGGCCATCTCAAAGGGCGCGCCGGGCAGGGACTTGGGATCAGGAGCTGGGGTGGGTTCGGCTTGCACGCCAGAGGCGCGGCCCGTGGACGCCTTGCGGTTAAACCAGCCGAAAAACGCAGAGGCAGGAAGAGACAGGAGAGAGGGAAGTAGGAAGAGGGTCCAGCTCCGGGTCAGCATCTTCAGAGAGAATATCGTACGGCCCTGGCACAAAGCGACCTGAGAAATAAGGAAAAGAACAACCCGTAACGTGTCAGTCCCGCCGTTTCTCATTCACAGGGCACAGGAACGGAGAGTGTACGAGTCACTGCGAGGTCTGTGTGCCACGGCCATTTGGGAACAAAACATGAACAAAGTCATTTTCATGCTGCGTCAATGCGTCAATGCGTCAATTCCATGTCAATGCTCTTAGATTTGGGGAATGTCAGGATGCGTCACACGGCAGATTACAGCGAGATACGTTTTCTTCCTTTATTCTGCATTAAAGCCACACCGGGTTTAAAGCGGCTTTCAGTTTATGCTCAGCAACTATCAGCATTAGACATACGACGCTTAATAAATGTAACAACGGAGCTACAAGAAGTGGTGCCGTATCTTCACGCCCCCCTCGGCTCCAAAACTACCTTCGGACAGAACCATTCTGTACGTTAAACAGTTACACAGTGATCAGTCTGACGCCAAAGAAATCGTTTGTGTCAATCTGTTCCTCGTGACGCCATCTCAGGGTAACCAGACAGGGGCAAATTCTTACTACACCAAGAACGGGAAGATCCAGGATATTAAGAAATGTTTGACACAATGATCCGAGCGGTTTTATCTGCATGTACAAGCCAGAGCGCGATTGCATTTTTCTTTAATAAGAAGGTCAGTGGATAAAGGCAAAAAGATCCGACCGCAACAAACATATCCACACCCGTCTTCTTAGGCCCCGCTCACACAGCGCACTACACGCCGTGCGCCCGCTTGCATGCGCCCGCTCGTCACAGATGCCTGGCGGACAATGGTAGTGTTCAGTATTAAAACTACCATTGGCTGCAAAGTGCGGCGTCGACGCTGCTGCAGTCGCGGGAGTCTTTTCAATCTGTGATCTCCGGCTGAAGCAGCGCGACGTCAATTTCAGCAGCCAATCAATGTCCAGACGCTTACACTGATTGGCTGCTGAAACCGAGACTCGGCCCTTCTGTGGAGACGGGAGACGGGGGACGGGGGACAGGGGACAGGGGGCGCGTCTGCAAGTGAAAAATACACAGTTCTGAGTAATTGGCAAACCCATGTAATTACGATCTGGAGGTTTTCAACTTTATAAGAACCGCTGGATCTTTCTTCCCGCCCGCCCCCGGATCATTCTGTCTGCTGGGGATGATCACACATCGCCCCCTGCCTGCAACACGCTGCCCTGCAATGAAATACAAGTGGGATATTTAAAGATAAATGGAGGCTAATTGTACAACCAGGAAGGTAAAGTGCGACAGTGAAATATTTCAGATATATTTAGCCGTGCCATTGAATCCGATGGGAGATCTGCGATGTTCGGAGTTATACAGCAATACGTTGCTATCTGGGGGAACAATGTCCTACGTAAGAGAGTAATATGTGTGTGCAAACATGAACCAGCAAGGGATGGGTTAATGTTTTAATGCAGAATGGGATCTAGGGAAACGGCTGCATAAACGCTTACAGCCGAATTGACCTTGTCTGAAGACAAAAGGTTTGCAAGCGGATTACCTTGACCCGCCCCAACCTGCTAAACACAAACACGACCGACCAAGCCCCCTACACTGGCACACCGGCACACCCAGCCCCCTACACCGGCACACCCAGCCCCCTACACCGGCACACCCAGCCCCCTACACCGGCACACCCAGCCCCCTACACCGGCACACCCAGCCCCCTACACCGGCACACCCAGCCCCCTACACCGGCACACCCAGCCCCCTACACTGGCACACCGGCACACCCAGCCCCCTACACCGGCACACCCAGCCCCCTACACTTGCACACCGGCACACCCAGCCCCCTACACCGGCACACCGAGCCCCCTACACTGGCACACCCAGCCCCCTACACTGGCACACCCAGCCCCCTACACCGGCACACCCAGCCCCCTACACCGGCACACCCAGCCCCCTACACCGGCACACCCAGCCCCCTACACCGGCACACCCAGCCCCCTACACTGGCACACCGGCACACCCAGCCCCCTACACCGGCACACCCAGCCCCCTACACCGGCACACCCAGCCCCCTACACTGGCACACCGGCACACCCAGCCCCCTACACCGGCACACCCAGCCCCCTACACCGGCACACCCAGCCCCCTACACCGGCACACCCAGCCCCCTACACCGGCACACCCAGCCCCCTACACCGGCACACCCAGCCCCCTACACCGGCACACCCAGCCCCCTACACCGGCACACCCAGCCCCCTACACCGGCACACCCAGCCCCCTACACCGGCACACCCAGCCCCCTACACCGGCACACCCAGCCCCCTACACCGGCACACCCAGCCCCCTACACCGGCACACCCAGCCCCCTACACTGGCACACCGGCACACACAGCCCCCTACACTGGCACACCCAGCCCCCTACACTGGCACACCGGCACACCCAGCCCCCTACACCGGCACACCCAGCCCCCTACACTGGCACACCGGCACACCCAGCCCCCTACACTGGCACACCGGCACACCCTGCCCCCTACACTGGTACACCGGCACACCCTGCCCCCTACACCGGCACACCGGCACACCCAGCCCCCTACACCGGCACACCGGCAAACCCAGCCCCCTACACTGGCACACCGGCACACCGGCAGACCCTGCCCCCTACACCGGCACACCCAGCCCCCTACACCGGCACACCCAGCCCCCTACACCGGCACACCCAGCCCCCTACACCGGCACACCCAGCCCCCTACACCGGCACACCCAGCCCCCTACACCGGCACACCCAGCCCCCTACACTGGCACACCGGCACACACAGCCCCCTACACTGGCACACCCAGCCCCCTACACTGGCACACCGGCACACCCAGCCCCCTACACCGGCACACCCAGCCCCCTACACTGGCACACCGGCACACCCAGCCCCCTACACCGGCACACCCTGCCCCCTACACTGACACACCGGCACACCCAGCCCCCTACACTGGCACACCGGCACACCCTGCCCCCTACACTGGTACACCGGCACACCCTGCCCCCTACACCGGCACACCGGCACACCCAGCCCCCTACACCGGCACACCGGCAAACCCAGCCCCCTACACTGGCACACCAGCAGACCCTGCCCCCTACACCGGCACACCCAGCCCCCTACACCGGCACACCCAGCCCCCTACTCCGTCACACCGGCACACCCAGCCCCCTACGCACACCCAGCCCCCTACGCACACCCAGCCCCCTACGCACATCGGTACACCCAGCCCCCTACACTGGCACACCGGCACACCCAGCCCCTACACCGTGGTACAGAAGGAAAAGAGCAGGAAAGTGGGGGCTGAAAATACAGCCAAGGCGCGGGGAAAGTAACTATGCAGGAGTGACGACGACGTGCGGATACTGGGGTTTTTACAAGTAACACACTTTAGGAGCGATTCATCGTCTAGACCAGTGGTGCGCAAACTGGGGGGGGTGCGGGGCGCTGAGATTTTGTGAGGGGGAGCGGCGCTTACAGAGACCCCCCCCACTCTTTCCCAGAACATTTAAATTAAATGCCAGGGGAATGCGCGAGGCTTCTAACTCCCTCTTACCTGCTCTCCTGCGACACGTCGCCATGACAACGTGGCATCAAATTGCGCCACCCATTCCAGAGAGCAGATAAGGGGGTGAGGGGGTGGGAGAGCATGCAGGGGGGCACAAACAGAAGTTTGCGAAGCCCTGGTGGTGGCAACTTCAGTTCTCAAGGGTCACCAACAGGTCAGATTGTCAGGATATACCTGCTTCAGCACAGGTGGTGCAGTCATTGACAGCCACTGATTGAGCCACCTGTGCTGAAGCAGGGATATTCTTAAAACCTGGCCTGTTGGTTGCCCTTGAGGACTGAAGTTGGCCACCCCTGGTTTGTCTTCATCACACGAGGACAGAGCTGTACTATTTATCCCAATTCTTGCCGAGGCATAAATCTACTTTGAGAAACATCTGTCACTCGCCGCCCTTCAGCTACAAACGGTACGTTTCCCAACCCAAAAACTCAAACCACAAGCAGAGCATTGCAGCATAAAAACAGCCACGTGAGAGGGACTGCAAAAATAAAATAGTGAATTCAAAAAATATATGGTTTAAATGTAGATTGGAAGCAACAAATACTTCCAAAAATAATGGGGAGAACCAGATTACAAATGTACAGCCAATTTTCATATACTCGAACTGTGAAAAAGGGTCAACTGATAATCCAAATACAGAATGACCAACATGAATTCCTAATAACTGAAGGATCCCGCAGCTCCCAAACTAAACCTCCTCTGAAATTGGCCTGAACACAAGGGGATGAGTTCCCATCCCAAACGTAGAATAGTGCTCCGATGGAAAGTACACCTTACACCGGCCTGCATGCGGTTTCTTTAACACGGTATTCAATTCTATGACGGCAAAGAGACCAGCGTTTATTTGCACCCTGTGACCTTTAACGGGGATCAGAGGTGCAGTCTAACATAGGTGCAATAATGGGAAAGTAATCAGCCATGCAACATTACGTACAACGCGTATTAGACCGCAAGATACCGAATGCGAGAAACAGCAAGAGAATTTCAGCTGCAGTTCAGTAAGGCTGGGGCCATGGCGCCTTCGCCCGTGCGGAGGCGCGACGGAGGCTGCGGGAAAGCGGGTGCTTTCCCTGGCCATGGTGGGTGGGCAGGCCGTGGGGGGCGTTCCTAGTGACGTCAAGGAGTTGGTTCGCCCTCATTGGGTGAACCGCTCCCGTGACCTGTCTGTCGCGCTGAGAAATCGCGAGCCCGCTTCCGCCCGCACACCGCATGGAAGCGATCACTGCTTTTAGGCTGAGTCCATGCTCCCTGCTGGCTCGCTGAGGCGCGCGGAGGCTCAGGGAAAGCGGGTGCTTTCCCTGGCCTTGCGGTTGCTTACCGCACGCGCCATCAGCGGGCCTGCCGGGGGCGGGCGCGTCACTGGCCGGGGGCGGGCCAGTGACGTCACGGAGCTGGTTCGCCCTCATTGGGCGAACCGCTCACGTGACCGGCCTGTCCCCGGCAAGCGGGGGAATTTTACATTTCCCTAAGACCTGCGCTTCCGCAAGCGCGCGGAAGCGCAGGTGAGCCCCTACTAAAGGCGCGCTCCCGCCAGCAAGCACGTAACATGGCCGAGGCCTAAGGCGGTCTGTTCGCTCAGCGTGCGGACGCACGGCACAGAAGGCAACGGTGGCTGCAAAATTCTATGTACAGCACTTAGCAAAAATAAGGATCTTAGCCATCAGTCCATTTAATATTAATGTAAAAAAAAAGTTTATAAAGGAGAAAAAAAAAAAAAGTACTGTTAGCTTTTTTTGTCAAATAAAAGGTATCACTACCTATATTTTTACATTTAAAAGGAAATCATATCAAACAGGCAAAGATGACAAAAGAATACACAAAATAAATATAAATATGCGGTTATAAGACACAGAACGTGCTTGTCCAGGCTGCATGTGTAGTAATAATAATCCAGCACTATACACGTCACGTGACGCGCTCACCTGCTCTCCGAGGTAACCACGTGGAGTTTAAAGGTCCCGGGAACTCATATAAGATCGCCTATGTGACGTCATCCACAGGCAGCCAATCGCCCGGAGGGGTGTGGCGAAGCTGTTTGATCGCCCCGCCCTCTGCCGAGCTGCTCCACGTGGTGTAGCCGATCAGGAAGAATCCTTAAAGTGGCAGAGACCAGCAGGATCAGTACAGCTCATAGCAAGGTGGGGGACATGGGGTGGGGGATATGGGGGGTGGGACATGGGGGGTGACGAATACATGGGACTGACATGGGGCTGTTGAATACATGGGACTGACATGGGGCTGGGTAGACATGGGGGGGTTGAATACATGGGGCTGACGGGGAGTGAGGTGCATGGGCTGACATGGGGGGGTGCATGGGGTTGACATGGGGGTGCATGGGGTTGACATGGGGGGGTGCATGGGTTGACATGGGGGGTGGGGTGCATGGGGTTGACATGGGGGGTTTGAATACATGGACAGACATGTGGGGTGCATGGGCTGACGGGGAGTGAGGTGCATTGGCTGACGTGGGGTGCATGGGGGTGGGGTGCATGGGCTGACATGGGGAGTAAGGTGCATTGGCTGACGGAAGGTGCATGGGCTGATATGGGGAGTAAGGTGCATTGGCTGACGGGGGGTGCATGGGGCTGACATGGGGGGGTGCATGGGGTTGACATGGGGGGTTGAATACATGGACAGACATGTGGGGTGCATGGCTGACGGGGAGTGAGGTGCATTGGCTGACATGGGGGTGGGGTGCATGGGCTGACATGGGGAGTAAGGTGCATTGGCTGACGGGGGGTGCATGGGGCTGATATGGGGGGTGCATGGGGCTGATATGGGGGGTGCATGGGCTGACATGGGGAGTGAGGTGTATTGGCTGACGTGGGGTGCATGGGCTGACGTGGGGTGCATGGGCTGACGTGGGGTGCATGGGCTGACGTGGGGTGCATGGGCTGACGTGGGGTGCATGGGCTGACGTGGGGGGTGCATGGGCTGACGTGGGGGGTGCATGGGGGTGGGGTGCATGGGCTGACGTGGGGGGTGCATGGGGGTGGGGTGCATGGGCTGACATGGGGGGGTGCATGGGGCTGACATGGGTTAGTGCATGGGGTTGACATGGGGGGTTGAATACATGGACAGACATGTGGGGTGCATGGGCTGACGGGGAGTGAGGTGCATTGGCTGACATGGGGGTGGGGTGCATGGGCTGACGTGGGGTGCATGGGGGTGGGGTGCATGGGCTGACATGGGGAGTAAGGTGCATTGGCTGACGGGGGGTGCATGGGGCTGACATGGGGTGCATGGGGGTGGGGTGCATGGGCTGACATGGGGAGTAAGGTGCATTGGCTGACATGGGGGGTGCAATGGGGCTGATAATGGGGGGTGCATGGGCTGACATGGGGAGTAAGGTGCATGGGCCTGACGTGAGGTGCATGGGCTGACGTGGGGTGCATGGGCT